>NW_009219817.1:50411-57072 GCF_000690835.1 Fulmarus glacialis
CAGTTTCTTTTGGCTACGCGTCAAGTTTTCCTTCATCTACCCATGGCAGCTGCTGAAGACATACCAGTAACTGATTTATTATGGCTTGATTATATTTATATATTCACATTATATAACGTGATAATACAATATTATATGACAAGTACTAGATGTAACATGTCATATTATATATAACATATTATATATGAATGATATACTACATATTAACGTATTAGTTTATTGATCTTCTAGAATAATAGCTGGATCTCTCTTTTTCTGCATGTGTTAAAACAGAAGGGCTTTGTTTTCAGCCAAGGATTGGAGATGGAGTCTAAAAACTTACAAATACAACTTCTAATACGGAGTCAGCTATCATTTGTGTTCAGCAACAATCTGTTAGTTGCCAAACAAGATACAAAATAAAACTTACAGGCCTGAGGGTTTTGAGGGTTTTTTTTAGAAAATAATTCTTCTTTTCTAACTAAATCCTTCATTTGAGCTGGTTCCTAAATTAGATAGTTGAATTTCACAAGCACTGAGCATTTTTTTAACTCCAGCTGCTAGAAGGAATTGACTTGATGGGAACTATAGCTGTTCACCACATCTCAGGGAAGTATTTAATTTGTGCATCTAAATCTGAATTTAAGTGATTCATTTAGCTGCCATCTCCACAAACAAAGAAAAAATAAGGTCTGCTGAAACACAAAAACAAAGTGCATGTTTATTCAGGGTTCTTTTGCAGCCCCATCAACTTGCAATGGCATTTGGGTTGAACAGATTCTGACATTTCTCTCTAAGGAAGTTTTTTTTCTTTTGCTTCCAGGTTTCTGGGTCTAGTCCTTGCAGTAAGCAAATCTTGCCCTCTTTTTGATATCTCCCAAGTTTTTAATTTTGCTGCACGCTCCCCATTTTCTGTCTTCTCAGTGTTCTACCAAAAGTTCTCCATTCTGAACATGCTCCATGCTTCTCCAGAAAGCACCATTTTCTACTTCTCCCAAACTGTTTAATGTCCTCAGCTCAGCATACAGCACAAAGCACACTAGAAACAAAAGGCTTTTCTTTCCAACTGTCTCTAACAGACACAGTCTCTCCAACTAAAAAAATAACGTGATACTTAGACAACTGTGAAAAATAATTCTACCATCACATTTAAAAGAAGAGAGGTTTCAGAAGGCAAAAAGGTATTATTTTGCAGCATTCCTTTCCTTTCTCATTCCTGTTAATGAGGTTGTAGGGCAGGTCAGAATAGAAAATTCATTACTGAAAACTCCTCACGGTTACCTCACTACAACTGTACTATTAATTGAAGCTATTTATACACATTAAATCTATAATGTTTGGTGTTTTTTTCATGCTTTAGTGACTACTGTGAGTGAACTTTCTTACCTCCAACTGTACCTGCTCCCAGCCTCCCTCTAGCAGCTATGGACACCACCTCCCCTCAAGGCAGGCTACCACCGAATGGTTCCTGCCATCATCTGAAGCATTGCAAATGCACAGTTTTCATGAACTTAATCAGAATTTTTCTGTATGTAAGTGACAGCAACATTTCAGAGCAATGAGGAGGCAGTAACTACCATCTCTTGCAGCTGCTCCTTCACAGTCCTTCCACACATCCCTCCATAACTCTAGCCAAACTCAAAAGGAGAAGGCAACTCCCGCAGCCTTCAGTGGTTAAACTTCCATTCGCAAGCACCTTTGATGATTTCTTTGGTGTAGCATTACTATTTGTTGTACGTGTCTTTGTTTAATGTGAGAAAATTTGCTCTGTGGATGACAACAAAAAATTGCTGGCTTCCTACTCCAATTTTGGTGCTAACTTGCTTTTTCAGCTTTGTCATGTTTCCCTTCCCTAAATGGATCCTTCCTTCCTCTTTTTTCCCCATAGCTAGTTACATACAAACACATATAAGTTGTATCTTATAATCCATGCACGTACCATTTTCAGAAACATACAATAGGAACCAACTGATAACAGACACAGACATTAGGAGAATAGAGTAGATCACGAGATGAATCTTCATTAAGATAGCAACAGAGGGTTGTTTGGTTGTTTTTTTTTCTTTCCAGAATTAACTTCATTATTGCATAGCATGACTTTTATATTTGTAATAACACTTAAAATACCAGGAAAAACTTCTCCACCTCTGTTACCACAAAGCTATACTCTAATGACCTCAGTTACAAAATTACGCCATTTACTTAGTCCTATTTTACACTACATAGTGTAACTTAAGAACTATGGTACAACATATGGTGTGGTTGTACTGTGTGAAAACATCAGTTTAAACACAGTTTAATTATATGAACATTTGAATATACATAAGTTCATCCATACATATTTAACACACAGTTTCAGAACTCCTTTCCAAGCCTATCTAATGCAAAGTCAGCCTTACATTTGCCTGATGTAACCTGCAACGTGTATTGAAAACCTAAGCCAGAACAAAACCCAAACAAGTAGACAGCATGCATCCTAGCAGTCACAACCAGTTTCAAGATATGTCCTTTACATAGCTGATGAATGGTCATTATTATAAAGATATCTATAAGATAGGTCTATCAGAGGAGCCCTGAATAAAACAAAGACTTCAAATACCATTAAAATTAATGAATTAGGTCAAGTCAGGTAATTCATCACCTGAATGAATTGGAATCCAACCTGAGGCATCCTTTAAAAAAGACACATTCAAATGAGGCAGTGTTCACAGGGAAGTTCACAGTGAAGATAATCATAATTTAAATGAGAAAATGCCTGCATAGTTTTAGCAAAGTCTGACAGGGATTCTGTGCAAAAGCAGCATGGTAAGCAAAAGCAGATTTCCACAAATTAATTTGACCTTGATGAAAGGCACATATTTTTATCAATCAGACTCAACAAATATTGACTTTAGGCATTAACCAAAGACATACATAAACATTCAGGTTGTTAAAACAGTTGTCAAGTTCATCTTCCTTCTGAAATCACAGTTTGCTGATAAAGATCTAGCTGAACTTAACCTCTTTTAAAAAAAAACCTGTATTGCCTCATAAAGCAAGAGTCGGATGGATTAGTCTTCTCTGACTATCAACTGCTAAAAAAAGATGTGTCGCACAGGCAGACTGAAATCTAGAGCCAGAGTGCTGGCTAGGATAGACACACAAATGAAACATGATATAATTATAACCACAATAGGCCCCATGACCATGGCCCATCCTCCTCCAGCAGCACCAGCCAGGAGGCTGGGGGAGAACGGCAAGGGCACCGCTCTTGCTTATGACTACTATTTATCACCAAGGTTTTATTTCCACTGGAAGGAAATAGGGCAGCATACTTCAAGGTTACAGGTCACCAACTAGAGGACTTTCCTAAGAAAAAAGTAACGCACAGTAACTGTTTAATTCTCAAAAATACAAAAGATGAAAAGACGCATTAATGCTACTTTCTACTCTCCATTCTTAGTGGACTACTGGCCCTTCCCAAAAGGGGAGGATAGCAGCTTGTGTAAAACAGTGCTGTCTTCCTTCAAGCACTCCATCAGCAGTTGAATGAAGACTCAACCGCCACTTTGAGAAAAACAAGATTCCCAATACATTTCCTGAGTGAAGCGTGCCCGTAGTGCTCACTGAGAAGGGGTAAGATCTGTACTGCAAAGCAGGGCAGGAGCTCCAAGCAAATGCCGGGTGCCCCTGCAGGAAAGGCTCCCTGCCTGCGAGCACAGAGAGCTGTTGAACTTCTCTCTGCTTCAAGATCAAAACCTTCCCTGAACTGTCAGATTCCCTGAAAGAAGGGAAGAGCAGGGACCATAGTGGCAGTCAGGCTTCAGCCAAGCATTTTCAAACATTCAGTAAGGTGAGTACGAGATTAGATTTGAGGAGCACACAAAGGCTTTATTCTGTACCACAGTATTCAGACATCTATTTTGTGTCTATCCAGCCTTCCCTGAAGAAATACCTTGAGACATTTCATGACTATGTTGACATTTCAGTTATGCTGCATTTAAATAGATTTGGTTGTGCTGAGTCTTATTTCTTGCTAAAATACTTCCCGTTCTAAATATAGATTCAAAGAGTTATTTACTAAGTCAAATTCTGACAGGGAACATACCAAGGAAGCAGCAAAGGAGAAAGTCACAGTATTTGCCTCCCCTCTTTAAAAATTCTTTCTGTCTCCCTGCCTTTTTTCATCTGCTCCATGACTGGAGGCTGTGCACAGAGAGCACTGCAATGGCAGCAGCAGAGCTCTGTAAGGAATCCTCAGAATGGATTCGGCGTGAGGAAAAGCAAAAGAAGGTTTCTTTTCTCTGCAGCCTCCTAGAACTGGCTGTAAAGTGAGCTGGAGATCAGCCTACCCACTGGCATGGCCAAAAAGGGCGCAGGCCAACATAAGAAATCCGTGAACAGCCTAGAAATGAGCAGCTGTAAGTAACGCAGAGAGGCACTCAGCCAACTAAGTACACCAATACTTATTCCTCAAATGTCCTCGGAGTTTATAGGAAGCGATAGTACCAAAGAACTGGAAGATAAAAATTGCTTCCATAATTTAGCAGCCTCTCTGCAATGACTGACTTTTCTACAAGCCATGAAAACGTCAAAGCCTTTGCTAGCAGAGTTTGCAGAGCTCCGTTAAGCAGCTCATACACAGCAAGCCTTTAGGAACCTGCAGGTTCCTAAAACATTTAACAGTTTCATACTCTTTGAAGAAAGAAGAAAAACTAAAGAGTCAGTTAAGTTTCATAAATGTCTCCTCTTCTGCCTATTCATGGCTGAAGAAAGTGAAAGGTGGCTAATTCCAAACTCTCTGGGTATAAAGGTTTACATTAACATTTTTCTAGCTCAGGCTGTGCATCTCTGTTGCTTTAGCTGTTCTGCAAGCGACAAATGTTATAGAGCCTGAATATTTTCCTACATGCATACTTAAGATTTGTACCAACTGCTGTTTATCCAAAGAAAGTAATGGCTTTGAATCCTGTCGAAAAACATACCATAATATTGGTGAAGTTTTTACTGAATCTGGTTTTATGAGAAAGAATAAAACAAGTGTGCATAGCTATTCAGCAATATATACTGCTCGCTTTTTTAATACCCCTAGAAATATTTGAGGGGATGTGAAGGTGATCTCTTGAGAATACATCCAATACCCACTGTTACCCTTAAAATCCCATGCTGAAACATCACTGCCAAAAATAGCCTGCTAAAGGTGACACTTCTATGAAAGATGTCACAAGTTGCAGCAAGAGCCGCATGAATATATAAGCCATATTTACAGTGCTGCTACAATTTGCACATTTATTTCATGTATTCCTTTTCCTATTTGATACTCCTTTTCCTACTTTACATGAAGTTTTTTGGTTTGGAGAATATTTTTAAGTACATGCAGTTATGCATGGAACTTGTGTGAAAAATCTCATTATTATGGGAACGTGAAATGTATCTACAAAACAGTGTTTTTGAACCAAAAAAGGAATCTGGAAATCAAAGAGCAAGAGACCAGTGTTGTACACCACACTGTTATTCCGTAAGAAAAAAATTTATGAGGCAAAGACAGTAAATATTCCAACCAAAAATATCATTTAATAAAAGAAGCAATAATATAACCATTTCCCACATAGGCTCATATGAAGCAGGTAATAAACAGATGTTAGCACATCTACTCATGCATAGGCTTTCCCTGGTATGTACGTTTTACAGATCAACAATACGTAGAACTATTTGCACGTATCCTTACGCACATATGTCTTTGGATGATTAGTGTAGAAGTGATTTCTCACCAGTTGCCTGCCTTCCCCCAAACCATTCTGAAACACATGAGACAGTGAAAGCAGACTAGAACAAATCCTTTTGAAAATTCCCTGGGCTGGTTATTTTGGCACAGGCAATAAGCATCTCTTAACGTAGCTCGTCAGGCTGTGCAGAGCATGGCAGCTCATGACAACACCAAAACCTGCCGAGAAGAATATGGCTGTGACAGGTCCCAGCTTCTGAGACTTTATTCTAGTCCAGGAACACAAATATCAGCATATTAGTGAGGTTATCTGAAGCCAGCATACAAAAATTTTTTAAAGTCTCAACCCTATCACAAGACTTTATTGCAGCATCTCCTGAAAACAGGCTTTTCAGTACAAAGACCATATGTTGCTGCACTGATTTGTATAAATTCCTTAGCATAACTGAAGGTCCAGACTTGATTCAGATTTTGGGGTATCATATCTGGCTACCGGTAAAAAAGTAAAATCCTATGGAATATTTACATCAAAAATAATAATTATTATTCAGGTGACATAAAGGTTGTTGTGGGACCTAGAAGTGAAGCTTATTTTAGGTCATATTATCAACTGCAGTGAATAGCTTCTTTTATTTTATATTTTATTTCACTTCCATTTGCTCTACTTGTCTCTGCAGAGGTGATTCAGCTACAGGATGCAGATGAGCTGCAGGACGTTAGCTATTGGTATAAGAAATATTTCCATGGTTTTACTCTAGTGCTTCGGACTCATTTCACATGCACGACAATTACTATAAAACATGGGGAAAAAACCAACCCTGAATTGTTAAATTAATAAGAAAGAAGTTGTGTAAATTAAGCAGTATCAGCATATCCCACCCCCTACTTTTTTTTGTGGGGAGGGAAATACAATTTTTTAATAGCTTTTAGTACAACCAAGGAAAATTTACATTTTAAAAAGAAGCTTAGAATCATAGA
>NW_009219818.1:0-10250 GCF_000690835.1 Fulmarus glacialis
TTAATGATTCTATGATTCTATGATCCCTTATGTGCAGAGTTGGCAGGAACATCTATGGTTAGTATCTGTTGTAAGGTTGCATATTTTCAGTGGCAAAAACATTGTCAAATTAAGTCTGAAGTCTTTCATACTAGTTTCTGCCTCAAACAGAAATAGGAATAGTTTGGATTAAACCACTTGGCTGATTTGAAAAATAAACATAGGGAAAGCCCTACCAATACGGGTGGAGAAAAAAACAAACAAACAAAACAAAACCAAAGAAAAACTCTCATCCAAGTAATCAACTTGCTGATAAGTTCTGGTACTGTTAAGTTAAAGCGTGTACTAGGCTTTTGGTAGGGTGGTTTATCAATATCTTCATTGTTACTTAGTAAGGTTTTGCTGAGGTCTAGGGCTTTTGGAAACACCACTTACAATAATCCAACAGAGCTGACAGTTTGGAAGAAATTGTACAAAAATTAAGTCCTGACTGTGTTCAAGGGCTGCATGACTAGAACAAAACTTCTCTGGAACCTGCTCTGTCATGTTGATGGGAGATTGCTGTGCTGCCGGGCACTGGAATTTAACACAAAGTGACTTTCCAGCTTGTGATTTCTGTGTTTTCCTTGTTTCTACCCAGGAAAATGAGGAAACACATGACTTCAACAGTTAGTGGGTGAGTAGGGCTGTGACTTGGTCTTTGTCTGAGCTGGGGGACAAAGGAGTGTTTCCCACCTCTCAGATCCCAGTGCATGTATCTATACTGGCCATGCATGGAAGAGCAGGCTTTGAGCTCCAGTTTAGTACAGTTGTAGCTGGACTAAAGTAGAAGGAGAGCTATAGGGGAAGAAACCCCAAGTGATTTGGGAACAGTTAAGAGGGCAAATTTAATTTTGGTAAGGTCAGAATGAGGAAAGACAGAGGTACTAAAACACTCTCAGTAGTTCCGTGTTGTCAAAGCCTGTGAAACTTAAGTACACGCCTCTGGAGGTCTGGCCTCATAAAAAGGAATAATGTTCAATACTACTGGTAGTAGATGACTGTCTTATGGCATAGAATCATGATCTGTCAGGCATGAGGATGTGATATCTTATTTTCTAGGCTTGTTTTTCAGGAGTGTAGCACAGTAGTTAACGTCTGATGTGATGCAGTTGCAAGTTGAAAAATTCCAGAGTTAAAATCATTTAACTTGAATTTGGCTCCCCACTAAGTTCTTACAGTAGAATATGACTATGTAATTAAATATAAGGGTGAGGAGGAATTGGTCTCAGTGAATTAAATAGACTTTTCATTTTGAAAACTGCTGTTCGCAATCACTGTGGAATGCTAGAGCACACTATGAACCTTATCTTATCCAATTCTAACCTGAAAACAGAATTAGTGTCTTTTGGACTCTTAGAAAATGGTTTTTTCCACATAGCACAGGAGTGCTTCACCATTGTGCTTAATTTTGTCTTCAGATATAGTTATGGTGTTAGATGAAATGTAATGCTATCCTTGCTTTGTTTTCTAGCTTTTAGATGTATTCAACTTTAGAGTTTCTTTAGCGTAGCTTTAAGCTAATCTATACCTTTCAGTTCTGCTATAACAGTTGAGTGCTGATGGTGCAATGCTTGGTGTAGAAAATTGAAGCATCTATTATGTAGTATTAGCTAGCTCAGATTTAGCTTTCTGTCAGCTGTGGACAATATAGCGCATTTAAGTGTGTGTGTGGGTGGTGTTGGAAAAGTGAAAAAACAAATTACTGGAATGCTGCTTAACCATCGGTTACCTTTTTTCTCTGCTCTTTAGTAAATAAGCTTTAATATTGTCATTAGATTTTTTTAATTATTCCTTGTGTTACACCACTCCTTTCTGAAAACTGACTTTCAACTGCTACTCTAAAATGATGATTATATGATCCTGTAAGAAGGATGCATGCACAAAAATTTTAACTGAGTAAATGCATTCACTTACATGGAATCCTAAAGTGAAGTTGGTGGGATTTTGTGGTGAAAGTCTATAATGAAGTGTGATTTGTGGATTAGGGCCAAACTTTTCTTCTAGGTCAGTGAAAAGATATAAATGTTTATGCCCTGAACAGAAAATAGCAGTCTTCAGTTGGTGTTCATTTGAAGTTTACAGAGATGAAGAGATTGCTTGGGGATCTTAATTGTTATGTAGTTAGTCCAGTTTGTCATTTGGGGAAAAATTGTATTGAGTTAAGGTGACCCTGAGTACTGTACATGTCTTCTGATGTGACAGTATTTTGACCAGAACTGGCAATTGGGTGGTGGAGAAGGCTGCATTATTGTGGGTTAGGTAGTAGTCTTTCAAGTGACAAAATTAAATGTACAGATCAGGTACTAAAGTTTGGATATTGATAGCCCTCAGATTTCTTCATGTGACTTTAAACCTTGGTACAAGAAAAATTACAGTAGCTTAACTAGAATGGATTTCTTAAACAAGCTTCAATAAAGATAAGGTATATTTTTGGTTAATTTTTGTACAGGGGAAGACTTAATTAGTTGTGTTAATAAATAAAGTCGTTTTTCTTTAGATTTTGTATGTGGCCATATACTGTTTGCTGATGAACTTTCCCTAGGGAAATAGCTATATACGTGCAAATTTAAAAGCTCATTCTAGAATCTCTTAACTAATTATGTTCATTGAAAATAATGCGTGGCAGTTGATACTGTAAGAAGGAAATGTAATTTTGGATTTTTTTTAATATACATACAGCTTGACAGGAAAACTGGACTTCTTAGAAGGCTTGGCTGTGTAAATTTTTATTCATGAGAAAGCCACTCACAGTTACCTTGACATTTTCAATTAGGCTGCTTATTTGAGTGAATCTCATTCATATGTGTTTGTGGAGACTTTGTGTGTGTAGACTTGCATTCAATTACATAAAACTTAATGTTGTATGGGAAGACTCTTACAAATCTGTAAAAGTAAGCAAATAGATTTTTTTTTTTTAAATCCATCATTTTCAGGAATGCTGATAATCTCATTTGCATTCCAAAATTCATAAATTCTGTTCTTGTTTTGCTTTTCAAAACTGTTCCGTTGATCTAGAATGGGTTGATATTACAGAAGGTAGAAGCAGAAAGACTGGATGCTGCTTGAACAGTACAGTTGTCTGAGGTAGTCATAGAAAGTGAACAGAAGAATCTGTGGAAAACTTGTAACTTCTAAGTAAAAAACACAGATGTGGTAACGTAGAAAGTAGTTGAGATACAAACACCGCGTTGTTGGAAGTGCTGGTAATGCAAACAAAATTTAAGTGCGCTTGTGATCTGTTAGTTGTCTTGGAGTGCTGAAGAGCACAAATCAAAACAAAAATGTTTGAGGCCATGTATACTGAGAAACAAATTGCACAGCTGAGCTCCTGCATGATCTATTATAAGATGATTTCATTTGCCTTTGAAATTAGGATATTATGTTTGCTTTCTTAAATAAACATGTATCTTCTGAAGAGCGAAGAGTTTGATCTGCATGTGATCAGGAAGTAGTAGTTGCTTTGCTCGTTTTCCCTCTGCTGCTGAAACTCTAGGAAGGATTTCCAACTCATTCATATATTGCATACTTTTTCTTTGTGGAATAAATACAGCAAATACGGGATCTGGTCTTCAGTATTTTGAAAGGCAAGCTGTCTAAGAAAGAATGTGAGCAGTGGTTTTTGATGGCCTGAATGTGGATGCTGCTGAAGATCTGATTCAGGTGCATCTTCACTTCTTGTGTGTTCCATGTGTTTCTCATCTTACTCATGTAGAGACACCAGTCCTCTTACGCAAAACTGAAAAAGTTCATCCTTGTTTCTTGGTTTAGTTCACATCTGCTGCAAAATATTATTGGTTTTCTGGGAGGAAAATGGTGTTGATTCAGAGGATTTGCCTGTTCCTTTTACAGTGCTTCTAACCTGACTGAAGTCGGAGTAAGTACTGAAGAAATGTGAGAATAAAACATTCTTAAAAGAATCAACTAACATCTGAAAGTATGATGAATCTTGAAGTGTGCTAGAAGTGGTAGAAAGGAAAGAGCAGAAAATGCCAAGCTGTATCTTGTTTTTCATGTTTAAAGATTTAAAAAACTAGAAAATTAGGCTGCATTAGACTTGCAAAAGTTAGACTGAAATTCCCCATCTATATCAAGTGGATTACATTGTTGTGAACAAAATGAGTTACTGATGAATGAGTTTTCATTAAGTTGAGGTTACATTTAGAGAACACCTAAGAAATGTGTCATGATACAGTAATGAGTAATTTCAATACAGGTTATTGATAGCTGGAGAGAGAAGTTGTCAGGAGAAATTTGTTTGGAAATGTCTTTTTCTTTTTCAAAGCTCATGTCCCAAGTGTGTAGCATCTGTGGAAGTTCTGTGTACCGAATATTTCAGCAGTCTCATTTTTGTCTTTTAGTTTTGACTGAGGTACTAATGATTTTGCCTTTTTTTCTGCTTCTGAAATCTGGAAAATGATGAAATAATATTCTTAAGTCAAAATCAGATCGGTCACGTTTGAGTTACGCAATGAACCTTTTAACATCTGTTTTTATTTTGGAGTTTGCATATGAAAGTATTTTTTGGGCTCAAATTAGCGATAAAAGCAAACAACCATTGAAATAATGTGATTCCAATATTATAAGCATCTATTTGTACGAAAAATAAAGCTATAGACACATTTATTTGTAATATAAATCGTTAGAATAGCAACTCTACTTTTTTGGGTCACATGAAGATCATGTGAAGGTTTGAATTTCTCTTTCTGGACTAAATTGAAAATAATTAAATATTTAATGATTAAAGAGTGGATTTATTTTTAATTTTAAGTAAACAATGGATCTTACTAAATCATATAAATTTAGAGATATTTTCCAATTTAAATTCTATCCCAAGAGTTTTTCGAAGTTAGAAACTGCTGTCTTAAACTTTTAAGGGCTTTTCGATTGTGAACCTTTTTGCTGTGGCTTTGAAGTTTCACAGGTGTCCTCTGTTGCATGGAGACATTTATATAAAAATCAATGAAAATGATGCAGTCATCTTAGAGCTAGGCTAGAAGGAACAGCTTAATCTTTCCATGAGGCATATAAATAATACCAGAAATAGTTGATTAGATATTTGAATTGTGTATTGATTACCTCACAACGAAGCTCTTCTTGTGAGCTTGATTTCACATTTGTAGTATGAATTGCAGTTTTTCTACTGTTAAATACTTCTAAAGGAGTTTTGCTGAATAAAATCCCATGTTACAAATAAGTTTGGACAACAGATAGAGTAACATTCAAATGAGTATTGGAAATTGAATGTGACTGTTCTCTGTCTGAAATAAGGGCTGCTTAGTAGGTGAATTATTCCATTAAAAACTATGTATGATGTTAGAGGAAGGCTCTTGGAAATCTGTGGCAGAGGCACTAGAAACTTTCTCTGCACTCTTCTAGAAGGTGTGAGGGGAAGCTTTGCTGCTAGATTAATGTCAGTGCTAAAAACCATGAGACCTTGGGAGTAGAAGTGTTTGAACAAAGAAGCTTGAGGAGTGAGAAAAACTGAAGATGTATGAAAATGGTAGGAGCCTGGGTGAATTTTTAAATGCTTTGTGCTTAAACCAGAGGTATTTCTTTACTGTCTTTCCTTTTGTTTCATGGAATCTTTTCTTTTCCTCCCTAGCTCTTGTGCTACTGTATGCTTTTTCTCAAACTACAGAAAAATATTAGTATACTGATACTAGCAGTGATAAAGGATCTTGTAATTAAACTCTGAAACGTAACGCATATGATACCTAAGGGAGCAGTTATGGTTGCATGTTTTCATTTAACTTTGTGACTTCAGGACAGTGGAATGTTTTATTTAGCAGCTTTAATGTTCTCTTAATAGGTTTATTTAAGAGTAAATCTGGAACTTGAAAAAGGAATGAAGTAGCTAGTAAGTTTTTATTTTAAAGGTGACTTGCACATTTGAATGTGAACATTATGACATACATCTCAGAATATGTAAACTTACATGTAATTACAGTGGTGCTGCTGCTGCAGGCTCAGCCATTTGAGAGATGTATGAATAAAGAAGGTGCTTAAATGAATTAGTCTTCTACCATGCCTATATAGGGTCCTAGAAAGTCTTTATTGCTGCAGAGTAGGGTTCTTATTATGTGGCATATAGTCTTTAGTGGTGTTAACTGGGACATTTTCAACTGAGGTTTAGAGAGATGCATAGATGCATATCTCTGTAACCTAGGGATGTCACTTCTTCCTGTGTGCCAATCCCTGTATTAGAATTTGAATTTTAGCAGTCTGCCACTTTCTGGCAATAATTTGGCTTTGACCTTAAAGTCAAACTTTGAATGGGATGTTCTTGTGTGAGTGTGGCTGTGCAAGAAATCAGAAATACTTGTATGATAATAAAACTCAATGGTGCTTTAAAATTGCCAGCCCAACTGGGGCTTTAAGATCTTTTTCACCAATAGATGTGAAAGAAATTGTGTATGAGTGGGTGTGTATGATCTTTGGTAGTGGTGCAACCCAAAGAACTGGCAGTTGTTTCCAGGGCACTTGAAAAAAAAGAACTTTAATACAAATATGATTAGAAGATTTGATCAAATTTTTGTGGCCTTGTGTAATTATCCTTTTTTCTTATAGCTGGTGTTGCACTGGTCTATTAGGTTTTGAATGCTGAATCGAGGAGGAAAAGATTAAGCGGATGTAAAGGAAAATTTCTCCAGTGTAGGTTTAGGTAAAGGTTTTGCTCCACAGATTTTCTTTAGCAGCATGTGTTTTATTAATATATAATGTGTTCTTTTGGGTGAACTTGGAACAATAGCAGCCAAGCTGTTGAATATACTGAGTGTATAATGGAACAGAAGACAGAATAGAGCCTGAATATGTTTTTCTCACTCACCCATTTGTTAACCATGTATATAATATTACAGTGTTTTTCTTCAGTGCCTTTAAACAGTTTTCTTTAGACATTTAGGCAAATACTCTTTAAGTATAAATCGTTCAGCGATCATAATGTATATATGTTAGCGGAAAAAAATACTGAAGTTTTCCCACAAGGAATTCATTTGGAAGTGAGATATTTGCTTAATTTTAATTTCTGTATGTTTAGTTCTGTATGTATTCTTAGAGAGTTTTCAGTGTTCTGAGTTCTTCAGGATTATTCAACTGCACAACATGAATTTAAATAAAAAATAGTTTGAGTATAGTGTTGAATTGAAGGATTATTTTTGTTTACATATCTGTATAGTTCCATTAAAACTCATTCAGTTGCTCTCTGTGTAGAATTTTATGCAGCAGAGAGAGTGCAAAACAAACATTTCAAACAAGCTGAATTTTCTGAGTTGGAATCTCCTTGTTTATTAAGTAAGCAAGCTTTGTGTGCAAATCATCCATGTGTAAAACATACTCTGTAGAATAAAAATGTCCCTTCAAGGAACTAGTTGTCTGTCTGTCCTCTTCAAATATCACAAAATTGCTCATCTAACCTTTGGACAGTAGAGGTCTTTATGGAATGGTCTATTTAGTCCTTGCCTTGGCTTTGTTGAAGAAGTATTTAATCACCTATTGTAATTCAGAAAGAACATTACTGAAGTTGTGAGGTCAAGTGCACAAAAGTTTGGAAGTGATCGAGTAGCATGTTCATTTAATGGAGCAGAGAACTGAGCAAACCCTCCTGAGCTGGGAGTAACTACTGTAGTTCCAGAGCTAGTAGTTCAGCCACACCAATGTGTTGGTGAATCCAGGCTAATAGATTTTGCCTTTGACTCCTTATATCAAATGTGGTAAAGCCACTACTAGAAGAAATAATTAATTCTCTATGGACCCAAAAAATGTAGTTGTCCTCACGTGCTGCTTCATTGCAATTTGGGATTTTGTTTCGGAATGGTGTTACTATAGTCTTGTGGCTGAGTTTATATTTACTTGGTTAATTTGACTGTATGTTCTGTATTTAAGTCATGTGTTGACAAGGACCAGTAGGCTGGCTGCCTTTTGCCATCGATTTTAATGTATGTTTCTAAAACTGAGCCTGAGATTCCTTTTATTCTTCTGCAGGTGTTAGGTCTATGACTGCTGCCAGTCAACTGAAACATGTATCTAGCTATTGTCTTCACTCATCTTGCTTGTCTTCACCACTCCTCTCCTTGCTTTTCAGGCAGTCTCTCGACAGTGCTTGGGAATGTCTATTAAATTCCATCAAATAAATAAAACCTCTATCAGCTGATGTTAGTTTTGCATCTCAGTTACTCTGACTGCTTCCTTACAGGTCTTCCAGTCTTGTTTCACCTTTCATCCTCAATCTGTATGGATTGTAGATCTAATTTCTAATTAAGATCTAATTACTTTTCCTGTTATGTAACATCATTTTGACTTCTTTTTTCATAGCTTCCTTTGCCTTTTCTTCTCTTCATACTTCAACATAGTCATTTCACTCCTATGACATTGCTTTGTTAACTTGGCTTTGGTGGTGTGTTTGCCATTATACTGGTATTTAATTGTATATTTTTTGAACGAGAATGCTTATTTAAATCCTAACAATATTCCCTGATGTCTGGCTGAAGCTTATGGGTCAAGTGTGCTCATTAAAGTAGACAGAGATGAAAAATGAAAATTAAACAGAAAATCAAGCTGTGAAATGAGGACGAGGATGGCATATTTTTCAGGCAGATTGCATGTGGAGAGAATATAGCTTGTATAACTAGCACATCGCAAGAAAAGGATTATGCAAATAATTTAGAATGCTTTTAGTGTATGTATTAACTTTTTTCAGTTTAGGTCAGGCATACTTTTGAATGGCGTCTGCCATCTGAGCCCTACAAATTATGCTGAGTTTTTGAAAAAAATCTGCTGGATCTTCCTTACCAATCTAGGAAAACTAATGCAATTCCCATAACTTGTCATTTACTTGCATTCTTTATCAGAAGTTTTTGCATGCCCAAGTAATTGCAAATACCACATGTATGTATCTTTGCCTTTTAGTGCTTTTCCTCTAGAATGTGAGCATTGTGGTGAAGAAAAGATACTGCCATCAACAGTATAACTCTGTCATAGGTAAGTGCAGTGTAAATAAACAAAACCATGAATGCCTTTTGCATTTCTAAGGTAAATACTTTATAAAATGTTGTACAGGAACTTCAATATGAAGAAAGTCTAAGTGCTCTCCTTATTTCAAATTAGCTGCAGATTATTTTATTGGGAAATGTTGTAAGAGAATACTTGAGTCCTGGAGAAACTGTGACAGAAATGCTTGTGTGTCTTCCTTCTGACATGTAGTGTGTGAAAAATGTATGGGGCTTCTGATTTTTGTTTAGCAGGAATCTGATAAAAGGTCCTAATTTCAGTTTATATAAAAAGCATACCTGTAATGTAACGGGAGTATCTGTTGGTTCAAAAGCAGAAGAGGGAAGGGCATTAGTTATCATATAATAGATTTGTCCATATAATAGGTGCATTTTTGGAAACTGAAATTTATGTTGTTGATAATGTATTTGGTTTCATGCATTGTTGCCTTAAATTTTAATAAAGCACTCAATAAAGCATTACTTAAACATTATGAGAAAATTTTTTTTTTTAGGAAGGAATTCAGTCATCAGTTTATTTACTATTTACTCTAAAGGATTTTATTGGGTTTTATTGGTTTTTTTCCTGCTTTGTGATTTGCTTTCAAAATGCTAGTACCATTTACAAAACTAATTTACTTGATAAATATTGAAGCTTATACTCAAGCTTATCTTTATCCCTTGAATCCATTGTAACTTATCTTGTCTATTACTGCAGTCTCAGTTTTTAAAATGACATCTGGCAAATAGCTTGTGGTGGGTCTGTGTGTGGACACAAAAGTTTCGGGAACAGTAGCTTTTTAGATTGAAAAGTGTGTTGTAGGCTGTTTCTCCTGGAAGCACTTATTGCTTTAAAAAAGCAGGTACTCACCTGTAGTGTTTGGAATTTCAAAAATTTGAAAGACATGAGTGTTGCTTTTGTAAATGTGCTGGGTGTCTATGCCCAGGTGCTGCCAGGGAGGCTGCACGGGCCTCTGTGAGGAAAGGCCAGGGCTGCCCTGTGCTGGACACACTGCAGAGCCCAGCAGTGAAGATGGTGGCACCTCCAGGAAAGCATATTTAAAAAAGGGTAAAAAAAGCTGCACAGCAGCTATGAGAGAGGAGTGAGAATATGTGAGAGAAACAGCCCAGCAGTCACCAAGGTCGGTGAAGGAGGGAGAGGAGGTGCTCCAGCACTGGAGCAGAGATTCCCCTGCAGCCCGTGGAGACGACCATGGTGATGCAGGTTGTCCCGCTGCAGCCCAA
>NW_009219818.1:10417-15289 GCF_000690835.1 Fulmarus glacialis
TGGAGATGTCCTGAAGGAAGCGGCAGCCTGTGGAGAGCCCACGCCAGAGCAGGCTCCTGGCAGGAGCTGTGGCTTGTGGAGAAGAGCCCATGCAGAAGCAGGTTCTCTGGCAGCACTTGTGCCCCATGGGGACCCACACTGGAGCAGTCTTTTCCTGAAGGACTGTGGAAAGGACCCATGCTGGAGCAGTTCGTGAAGGACTGTCTCCTGTGGGAGGGACTCCATGCTGAAGCAGGGCAACAGCATAAGGAGGAAGGAGCAGCAGAGAGGAGCTGTTGTGGACTGACCACAACCCCTTTTCCCTGTCCCCCTGCGCCGCTTAGGGGCGAGGAGGAGGTAAAGGGGTGGGAAGTGTAGTGAAGTTGAGCCTGGGAAGAAGGGGGTTGGGGGAAAGGTGCTTTTAGCTTCGTCTTTGTTTCTCACCATCGTACCCTATTTTAATTGGTGATAAATTAATCTTGCCCAAGTCAAGTCTGTTTTGCTCGTGACCGTAATTGGTGAGTGATCTCTCTATCTTGATCTTGACTCATGAGCTTTTTCGTATTATTTTCTTCCACCCTCCTTTTGAGGAGGGGGAGTGAGAGAGGGCTGGGTGGGCATCTCACAAAAGATTAAAAAAAAAAAAAAAAAGCAAGAAGAGATTTCTCATAATTTAGCTCAGTTTTTGAAACTAATTAAAACTTAAACTGCCATAACTTCAGTTTCAGAGTGAAGACTGGAACTAAAAAATACTGGCAATAGTTTCTTTGACAGGATTCTGTTCCAAATTGTTTGTTTCAGTTAATAAATTAACTTGTGTATTATAAATTGCTTAAAAGAGCATCTGATTTGATATTTGTTTAAGTGTACAGTGTTACACAATAAGACATTTTCAGTGTCTGAGGCTGTGTGTGTATTGAGTAATCAGGAAAAAGTTCTCTTGATAAAGTCTGTAGTATAAACTGACTTGAGAAAGTCTGTTGCCATTAGTGCCTAATAAACTGGTATCTAAAATATTAGACTGTTAAATTATAGAAAAAGGATTTGGGTGTGCTGATAGGATATTTTTAAAATGAAGATTCTAAATGTATTGCAAGTCTTCATCTCTGGTAACTTAATACTATTAAGGGGTGGGCCTGGTTGTTATTTTGACTTTTCCTGTGATTATAGATGCGTTAAAAAAATGTGTTGTGCAAATTAATTTCTCACTGGCAAAGCTTCAGTGTCTTGTTAACTACTAGGCTTCATCTGGGCAAGCGTGTACACAGAGCAGCTAATATGCTTTGCATAAGTACCAAATAATCTGACCTTGAGCTCCCAGCTTGGCTTCTCTGGTACTGTTTTATTGCTACATGAGCTGAAACAGTGTGAGATTGGACTCTTTTCCGGTGATGGTGGACTTCCTTTGGCTCACAACTGTGTTCTTAGAGATCACTGTTGTCTTAGTGCTGCTACTGGATTTCTGGTGCCCTTTGTCCTCATGTTGCCTGCTTATTATTCCATGCTCCTCATGCATCACAACTTATTTCTCAGCACCCTCAAAACCCAGCCTGTTACAGCTATGTTTTCTGCTCAGTTAGCAAGGCTACATGCTGTGCTCATTTCATAGCTAGATACAAAGACAAAATGGGGAAATCTGAAATAAATGACAAAAGTGGAACTGTTTTGTCCTTCTAAAATGAAGTTGTGATGCATTAGAAGAATACAACTTTAAACTCATTTGGCGTGTTGATTAGATATTGTATATGTGTCAACAGGAAAGCTATGGAAAACTTGTAAGCTAAGAATCCTATTAACTCTGAAATCGGATTTGGATTTCTTCAGGTTTGCCTGCATACCTAGTCCCTTCTGTAATCCTAGTGCTCTGTTGTGGAGCCTATTGGTATGAACTATTAGTGCCTTTCTAGGTTTTCACTGTTGCAAGATGTGTCTTTCAGCACTTGGTAGTATGAAGATTTTGGTATACGGAAAATAGTGCCAAGAAGTTTGGCCTTCCACTGCTGCTGAGATTACCAAATAATTGGGTTAGTAACTGTCTTATGCTTTTTTACTCTTTGGTGAAGGCAGTAATATGCTATGCTTAGGTGCTTTGCCTTCAATTTGCCATGAAGCCTGTGTATTAGCATTAAAAATTCTAGGATTTTTTACCTTGTTATTTCTTACTGGAGAACCAGTAAGATATGGAACATAAGTCTTTTTTCTTTGGTACTTAAAATATTTATACTTTCTGCTGCATCAAACGTACTCACCTTCTTTCTAAGTACTAAATGGTGCCCCTGAAGTCCTATCTCAACACACTCTATTTCTAGTTTTCTTATTTCTTCCCTAGCTTTCGTAGCACAGTGGGTGAGGAAAAATTACTTACTGCTTTCCATTGAGTTTGTTCTTCCGAGATCTGTATTTGGAAAGTGACTTCAGGGTATCTAGTGCTGGTGCTTGAACCTGCAAGACTATGTTGTAGCCAAATGTGCTTGTATTTTTCTCTTAAATGCCTCTGTCTATATTATACCACACAACTGCATTCATTACTCACTGCTGAAGTCCTTTTCCCTTGCATTAAGCAAGTGTACTTGGACTGGAACCTGCATTTGCATTTTTTGATTGTTCTCGGAACAAGTCTTTCATTCCCCCTTTCATAGTAAGGTGATCATGTTTCTTCACCAAACAAATTTCCATGTGCTTCATTGTTCAGATGATAGGTTAGTCAGCTGTTGGTTGGTAATTTTTAAATATCATCTAGTTATTACCATGCTATGAATATCCATGGTTCAGCAAGGTTCATATTCTTTGGTATCTTTTCTCTACTGGCTCTTTGATTTTTAAAATGTTGTAATAAGCTATGATGTGAGTAATAATTTTGCTTTGTGAGAAATGGGTTTAAGAAATGAAAGTGTCTTCAGTTCAAAGCGTTCAAAATAAGCTCCTGATGACCATCTTTGAAATAGGCTGTAGCACATGAAACACTTTTTTTTTCATAGGATGTTTTCTTTTACTGCAGTGTGTTCCCAACATTGAAGCAAACATAGCAAAATAATTTTGAACAGATATTTAACTCACCCTGAAATTTTGGCTATGTAGTAGCCAACTATCTTCTGGATTTTGGGTTTTTAAACCACTGTTGTCAAATAGAAAACAGTATGCACTATTCTTATGGGCAAGATGAAGATGAAAGCTTTCTTGGGGTTCTTTATTGCAATAGTAAGCTAACATTATGTTTTTGCTGAAATCCGAGTTGGAATTAGTTTCTGGGCAATGATGCTAAACGATGGACAGAGGGAGTGGGGAAGCAAATTTATGACATAATTAAGTGGGCCAGGGGAGAATAAGTAAATATATTTTCAGACTCTAGGAGTTACTGAAAGAACTGAAGTGTCCTTGCCATGAGTTTATAAATTGTGCATCTCAGAAATTATAGTTCAGAAAAGACAATAGAGTCATTTTAAGTTTGAATATCTTTCAATAACTTCAGTAATTGTGCAGCTTGAGCATTTCCTTAAATTAACAGGTAACTACTGGGGGGGAAAAACTTAGAAATAAAATGCTTTCTTTTGCAGAGTTGGCATAAGATGCAATGAGTGTCTAAATGTCAATTTTAAGTGTGTCTACTTAGTCAGGAATTAGTTTTATAGGTTTGGGGTTTTTTTGAAAATTGCATTAAGCCTTGAGATTTTTTAGCTCACTCCAGTCACACCAATATCTCTTGCCATTATGTGCTTTAACCTTACAGCAGTGCTTTTCATAGAGGATCTGTAAAGGAAATATAATTAGTTATAGCTTAATTGTATGACGAGTTGAAGGGAGAAGTAGTTTTGTACAAGAATCTTACTGTATTGAGTAACTTCATTTTTCTTCAACAGAATTCCTGTAAATACTGGTAAATATTGCTGGTGTTGTGCATTCTGAAGATACGTTTTTACTACAGATACTATCAAGGCTTTGCAAATGGGATGAGCATGCTGCTATTGACTGCTTACTGACAGTAACCAGCTGGGCACTTTACCGGTGATGTTTTCATTCTCATATTGTCCAGTTGGAGTTTGCTGATACTGATTTTTAAAAAGAGGAAGAAATCAAAGTGGAGTACCGTAAATTTGACATGGATAATAGAAAGAAAGACAAGGACAAGCCAGATGAAAGAATGGCACGGCCTAGTGGGAGGTCAGTCCATAATCCACGTGGAACTGGTTCTTCAAATTCTGGAGTGTTAATGGTTGGACCTAACTTCAGAGTTGGCAAAAAAATTGGATGCGGTAATTTTGGAGAACTACGGTTAGGTAAGATCCTTGTTTCTTTATTTCAGTTTACATTATTCAAGGCCATTGTATGCAGTTCAGGCATGAAAATGTCTACCTGAACATACCATATGGCTCTTCAAACTGCTTTCAAGCTTCAGATAGGTTAAATTTGCCTTGCACGTCGTTTCTGGCTTGTCCCCGGCATAGTGCAGGCTCTACCACATATTAAGAATCTCTGTAGCAGGAGACTTTCTGGGACTAGAAATGTTTCGTAACTGTATGCAGTGCTGTCCTAAATTCAGTCAGTTGTCTCTTCCAAGATGCTGGAAATTACTTCATGGTTACTGTATTTTGCTACTTTTCCTGGCTTCCTGAAGCAGTTTATTTGGATGGATTTGGAGCTAAAGTGTATGTGAGACACATACTCCTTCTGTAGGTCTAGCTTATAGTACTGTAGTCTTGGAGATCTCTTGGAGACAGTGTGGCATGCACTACAGTGTTTTTAATAGCAGCAAACTCTTGGATTCCTTGGTTTCCTTTCCATCAGCAGCAGTGTAGTGAGGCTAAACAGAGAGCTGCTGTTAGGCTGAGGTAGTGAGAATCCATCTGTAGAGAGAATCTGGGAGATGGGTAATTCACTCACTTAGTTCCCTGCTGA
>NW_009219818.1:15314-24985 GCF_000690835.1 Fulmarus glacialis
GGACAGATGGAGAAGGACCTGTGGAATTTTGAAGAATTTGGGGAGTAAAGCTGGAAATTTTACCATTTATTAAAACAGACACTAAATAATGGGTGTGTGCTTTTGGAAGAGTATATATTTAGTTTTGGGGACTGAAATTTCCATGATGACAGGGTTTTCTAGAACTGGAAATTCTGTATGTGTTAACCAATATAAACTGACACTTAATGGCAAGAATTTATTCCAGTATTCCTGGAAGGCTTGAGTTAATACACTGCTTCCAGGTTTAAAGAGAGATGCGTTTGAAAGTAGGGTATTTGAGAGTAGGGCTATATAGGGGGCTCTGTAGGTGTTGTGTTTCTATTGATCTTCTGCCTTGGTAGAACTACTACTCATTGTCCTTCAGACAATGTTTTTAATATTTTATAAAATACAACATGTTTATGTATGCATGTTTATAACATGCATAAAATAAAGCATGTTTTTGATACAGTGCTTTCTGGGGACCTTATATCTAGTCTGAGTCAGAATGTTAACAAGCTTAGCATATTAATACTGTAGAGGGATGAAGGATAACATTGCTGGAGCTCTGACTGAGGATACTGAATTTAACATAATCTCAATAAGAGGTACTCTTGTTATTTCTATTAATAGTTAAACAAGATTGATATATTTTGACCTTTACCGTGTTATAGATGTACCTCTGCAGCTCACAAGTCAAGCTGAAACTCTGTCTTCAACTTGTCTTAAACTTTTCTAAACTGGCTTTGAATGATAATTTTTCTTTTAAACCTCTCTATGAACTAAATCAAGCCAGTATAATTAATGTCACATTTACTACTGAAGGCAACTGTAAACTAATAAAGTTAAACTTTTTCCTGTCTGTTGTCTTGGAGAGGTCACAATGTACAGAGTTGATTATCTATTTCAGATCAATACCAGATTAACTAATTTGCTTGCAGCAGCTACAGAGTGAAATAATCTATTTCATTCTAAGTAGAATATTAAAGTAGTTAAGACTTCAAGTCTGATAGTATTGTAATAAAATAGGACAAACAAGTAAAAGCAGTAGGAGGAAGATAATACTGTAATGTATTGTCCTGCAACAGCCACCAGGACAAGTGCAGGCTTTCTCTTCTTAACGTCTGCTTTTTTTGCATGTATAGTAGATATTTCAAATCCTTATTTATTGTTATTTGTATGGTAAGATGTTTTAAATGTAAGTTACTGAAAACAGGAGTTAAGATTGGTATTACAGATTCTGGTTTAAATTTGTTATTTTTGCATTTGTATTACTACAGTAGCAAGTAACTTAAAGTAGGCATCCCTCCTACAGAGATGTACACAAGCACTTGATTTGTTTTATGTACTTCCGCAAACTGGAATATATTTTGAGCATGTGTCTTAGGGTCAAATCTTAAAGACTTAAAGGAGGAATAAAGTTGTTAAAGAGCAGTGAAGTTGTGCTTCAGGAGATAAAAAAATCAGTTATAAATCAGTAGCCATTGTAGTTTTTCCACCTGAGAAGAAAGGAATGGCCAGACTTCTGTAGTGACTTGTGGACCAAATGGTGAATTGGCTGTATGTAGCAAATGAGTGTCTGTGATGAGCAACCATTAACGTGCAAAGGACTAAATTGGTTTGAATATTGAGTTGTTAATGGTAAGGCTCTTCTGAGTTACAGTTAAGATAAACTGATGGGGTAGTAAAAGAAAGCTCGTTGCGTAATGCATCACATGCAGCAGCAATACCTGTTCTGTGCTTAGAGATAGATCAACAGTGGTGTCAAATCTGCTGTCTTCCGTATTTTAAAGAGACAAGTGTCTTGAATCACCACTTGGAAAGTTATAATGTCTCTTCTGATGTTTCTTCAGAATGATAAGCCTGTCATTACTGCATTTGGCTACTGGAACCCAATATCCAATCACTTAACTGTAACTGGATTTGTTAGCTACTCCAGTATCTGATTTATATATCTAAAAGACTGAATGAGCAGGGCTCCTGCAAGAGTTTCTTTTAAAGTCTTCTAGAACGTAACAGCATGCAAAGACACAGAAGCAACTTCAAACAAAGTACACTTTTTGTCAAAAATGTAACTCAAATGATCATAAGATAGGAAATAACTATTTAAGATGCCTGGATTTCCACTCTAGTCCCTGGATAGGTCTTGGAATTATCCATTCTTTTGGTGGTCAGATTAGGGCATACTGATTCTGTGTTTATTATTGTACAGCCTTCAAGTAACTTGCTTTTTTAAAGTTGATCCCTTAACAGATACATGATTTTAATACATCTTTTTTTCAGCTTTGCAAGAGTACTCTCTTTTTAAAAATAAGGATTAGAGCTGAGATCATAGTCTTTGACTAGAAATGTAACTGTCTTTGCAGGGAACCTTTTTGTTTTGATCCATGTCTTTTCCCTGTTTGATTTCTTTAACAAAACTGAGATGAACATGGGAAATTCAGACGTGAGTAATACTACAGAGAAAAAAGTAGGATTGTCATTGAAAATAATACACACTAAACTTGTTTGAAGACTATAGAGAAACAAAAAGTGTCGGAAGTAACAACTTATTTTTTACTTTATCTGCTATTTTAAAATTTTACACCTATAAAGCTTGTTTAATATTTTAGTCATTGCACACAACTTGAAGTAATGCTTGTTGAAATATGCTTATCCCATTACAGAATCACTTTTAAAGCAGCAGATGCATTTTCCAAATGGTGTAAGCATTTAACTCAGTAATATTCTTGGCCTGTTTGTCCTAGCTTTAAACTTACTAAATTACAGAATTGAGGAAAAAAATAGTCCTAGTTAATTCTAACTTTAATTAGTGTCTGGTGTTCCCAAGCCATATGATAATTTTAAAATAAATTTTAAATAGTTTACAGCGAGAAATATGAAAATGTAGAATATCACATTCCACTTACAGTAATTTACCAATTTTCAAGCTTTTCAAGTGTATAAAAATTTTGCAAACTTGGTAAATAGCTGAAACTTCACTCTCGGTGAAACTACCACTTCTTACACTATTTAAGATCAAAGTTATCTTTAAAGTGTAGTGTCAGACTAATAAAGCCACGTTGTTTTAAATTGCTACGAGAACACCTAGCACCTTAGATCAAAAATGTTTCAAAGATTTTCTTGAAGTTTAAATGGCATTTTACTTGAACAGGAAAGCCAATGTCTCACATTCTTGTTTTTGTTCTTTTTTTCAAGGAAAAAATTTGTACACAAATGAATATATGGCAATTAAGCTGGTAAGTTAATTTTTTTTTTTAAAGATTTGGGATGAGAAACGAATCAGAATTTTCCTTTCATATATAATAGTTTGATTTCTTTAATTGAAATCCTTAATAGTCTTGTATGTTTTCAACTGACTATATGAAAGCAGTTAGTGATAGATGTAATTATGTGCTTTGGCCGTATTGAATAAAACCAGTGTTAATTGTCACTGTTCTCAGAGCCAAATGTGTGTTTGTAAAGTCGATGAAGATTGACTGCTGCTTCAAGGATACACTCAGCAGTCTTCCTAGTAGATTCCTTTTTTGTGCAAGAGGTAGAGGAACACCAAGTTTAATGTGAATCTGACATCAGGTGACTACAGAGGAGCTCCAGAAATTCTGCAGACTGCCTGTATTTTAACACCCTTATTCTCACCCCAAACTGTTTTTCATCTGTAATCATTGGTATTTGCACATCTGTTTTGGTAGACATGTTTTATTTGCAATGATGTGTAATGATGTTTCCTTCACTTACAAACATGGTAAATTTGGATATTTTATTAATATTTTATCGTTCTCCTTTTTCTGAATCTTTCATCAGAACTACTCAGTTTACTTCATGTTTTGCATCTGGATACTTTTAACTTCTTGGTCAATGACTGCTTTCCTAACCAAAATATTTCAAGATGAAATTCAGTCTACTTTTTGTCATTGAAGGAATTCTAGGATTCCCATCAATTTCTTGTTGCTGCAGTAGGACAGAATGTTTTTCATAGCATAGTATGGTGAATTTCTGGTTCCATAAAGTGAAAGGTAAACTATGAAAACAGAAATATATGGCTTTAGATGGAGAATCTATAAAGCATTACAAATGTATATAATAAACTCCTGAAAAAGATTTGTATCACCGTTCTTCCTTAGAAAAATATTTACTCCAGGAGTAGTTACAATTTAAAACCATCTAAGCCATAGTTTGAAACAGCAACATTGGATGCAGTTTTGAGGGTTACCGTTTGTGCATTGTACTAGATTTAAATGAATTTTGTTTTAAAGTATCTTGAATTTATTCGGTATGTCTGGTAAAACCTGAAAATGGTCTGAGAATTCCTCTAGTTAAAGGCTGTGTACTCTGAAGCACATTCAGAAATAGTTTGCAGGATAGTGATTTTTTTTTTTTTATGCACTAATTACTTGATGATGTAGAGCAAGATCTGTGGGTTTTGTGGGTAATCTGATCAGTGGGTTTTGGTAAAACCATTTTATTATATATGTAACTATTAATAAACTCAGCTACTATTTCAACCCATTTTAACTTTCAAAGGTACAGTTCAGTGGCAACTTTTACTTTGTTTCCAAATTACTCAATCTTTCAGCTGTTCATTTACAGCTGTGCAAAAAGCTTAAAGTATCGTTATTGACTAACTTACTCTGAAGTCACTAAAGAACTAGTGTAGTCAAGTATGTCTGTAATTTACTACTAATACTTAAAGAACTCTGAATATGTAGCTAACTTTTGGAGTTGTCGTCTTACACTAGTGGTATGAAAAGCTGTAGTGTCTTTGCAATAAAAAACAGGAATCATAGTGAAAAAGCACTGGAGCTTGCATCATCATTGTAAGGTAAAATATATTTATTAGCAAGTAAAACTAGTGGGTTGTTTTAATATGGTTCTCATTTTTTTTTTATATATGTTTCAGTTCTAAATTGGAAGGAATTTGGGTCACAAGGTTCAGTCTGTTAAAAGCAGCTGCATCAAATTGTAAGATTTAGTTAAATTTTGCTTTTTTGCTGTTTTTCTTCTCCTATTGGAGACAGTGCCAAGACTGTATTCTAACAGTTAGGTAGGTTGTACTTGCTTGTGGCGTACCATCCTTTCCCTTTTAAAATGTAAGCCTAACAGTTTTTCCCTATCTCTGGCACTTACTCCCTTTGTGTTTTGAGAGAACAGTCATTAGGCTTATGTTCAGTCTTTGTTTTGTTATCCTGAATGAGGGACTCTTAATTTCCTCTCTGTTTTGCACCTGTTGTGGTTCAAGTTTAGTCCCCCTGAATGGGATTACTTGAATTATATATGTAGTCTAGTTTGAGCAGTAACCCTTGGCAGGTACAGTTGTAACACCTCTCCTGCAGTATCCTAAAATCGTATTTGTGTTCCTCATGGTAGCATTCCATTGTTGATGTACGGTTTTCTTGTGAGCAGCAAGACATCTGCTATGCCAGATGTTTTGTGTATAAATGGTAACTGTATACTCTAGTGCAGGAGGATTGTGTGGGTTTCTCTCGAGAGCATAAGTTATAATGGCTGCATTTATACAGCAGCTTGCAGGAGTACTTCTGATGTTAAAAGTAAATGGATTTTATAACTACTGTTTTGACTTAAACTTTTTATTGTGTTGAATTAATATTTCCCTCGTGGACAAAATTGTACAGGAATGTTGCTGTTCATGATGCTTATGGCAACTTCAGGACTTCTTTGTGTAAGGAAATAGTTTAAACAGTTTTTCTGTGTGAGGCCTGAGGGTCATACAATGTATGCATTTTAATGTATAAAGTTTATATGTAAATGCATATTTATTCTGGTAACATGGCTACAGTTCCAGGATCTTACTCTTAATCTGGCTTCTTTCATTATGGCCTGTTCTGGCTGGGCAGATACTCAAACTTGAAACGTAGAACAGAAGTTTTTAAGGACTGGAATGAGTTCTTAAGAAGTGTTGTGCACTGTCTAGGGATGCTTGTATGTTTCTGCTGGTCTATTAGCATACAAATTGGTATCTTGTGATCAGGTAGTTCTTCAGCAATAACCATTTGGTACACATGAACTGTACCTTTCCTGCTCACCTCTTCATTTGTTGTTAGATTTACTTCTTCTATTACATGACCCTGTACTTCTCTTAAATCTCGTATTCCCTATTCAGCTCTTCCCTCTCCTTTATTCTTCTTCCCTTTCCCTTTGACAAATTCTGCCATTGCCCGAACTTATCTTCTCTGCAGGATGCTAAACCACTAACCAAATACCAACTAAAGGAATTTCTGTTTGAGCTGCTTCTGGAAATAAGTCAATTTTTCTTTCTGTCTTTGTGTGAAAGATAGCAAGTTATGAGGGAATCACTGCTGCTTTTAATAGGTAATTTTTAATTCATTGATACATTAATCATTCAACTGTTAAGATTTTAATTCTTAAAATTTTAAGTGGGGTGTGTGTGGAAAGAAGATTGTGGTTGGTTCCAAGGCTGGAATGTTTTTTTCCTCCTTTTTTGTTTTTAAAGAATTATTCCAGTCTGGAAGGCTGTAGTAAATCCAAATCAAATGCAACTCTCTTTAATAGACTGATCTTTTCCTGTAACAAGAGCCCTACCTCTTACAGAATTTTTTCCTGAAAATAGCTTTTATTTGCTGTTGGTTAAGAAAATATGAAGCAGAGACAGAAGATATACTGAGTAGGAGTTCTCACTGGATTACTAAAAACATGAAAAATCGGTAATAGCTGAATGTTTATATTGTGCTTTGGGTTAACATTGGAGTACTTGAAAATTTCTACCCTTAGGGTTAAAGTAAACTGTCTGTTTTCTCAAAGCCCTTTAGAAGGGAAGTGGCGTATCTTGAAGGCTGTGTGGTAGTTTATTTCATGTATTTGGCACAAAAATAACGGGGAAGAAAGAAACCATTATGAACTTGAAACAGGTTTCACATTTCAGGTGTCTTTATCCTTTTGTTTGAATGTGTAAGCATCCCACAGAAGAAAAAAGGAGGAAAAAAACTTGGTTCAAAAGAACCTCTCTGATGAACTAAGGAGCTGTTGTTTCTGCTGCTCAGGTAACTGGTGCTTAGTAAACTGAACGTTAATTCTTTGATGGCAGCAAGACCCCGAGTTCTTAAATAAGAAGAGAAATGCTCCTTTGCACGGAAAAGAAGCTATCTACGTTTTAATATAGAAGCTTTGAAATAATTAGACTTGAATGTGAGAGCAGTGTGGTGAAGGTCCTTTACAGAACTTTGCATAAATCCTTTCAGGATTTCAGTTCTTTCAGGATACTTAAGTGAAGACCTGAGCTTTTTTATGTAAACAAAATAAACTGATTTCTTTCGGTAAGAGGAGAAGTTGGCTTCAAAGTCCTCTGGGATTAACATGATGTTTGAACAGTTATGTGTTCCCAAGCCTATTTTTAGATGCTGAAATGTACTGAAATACTAATGAAAATAGAAAGAACCATGATTTGCCATTTCTTTTTTATTCTTGAATATTGTTTTTAGACTTATTCATAAAAATGTAGTTACATTGGTGTATTCTTCACTCTTATGTTATGGTGGAAGATTACATTTAACATACCTTTATCTTTGTTTATCCTTATCTATCTACCTTTTCTCATTTATCAGTAGTTCACTGCATCCTGCAAAGTGGGATGTGTAGGAACAAAACAAATTTTATGTGAAGAGCTTATTGTGCTTGCCCTCTCACAAGTTTTGCTGAACAAAAGACTGCATTTCCTTTGTATGTTTGGAGTTACTGAACAGTCAGGAAGATACCGAAGCCTCTGTTGTGGTTTAACGCCAGCTGGCAACTAAGCCCCACACAGCTGCTCCCTCACTTCCCCCCGGTGGGATGGGGGATAGAATCAGAAGGATAAAAGTGACAGTTTAATAGGTAAAGCAAAAGCCGTGCATGCAAGCAAAGCAACACGAGGAATTCATTCACTCCTTCCCATTGGCAGGCAGGTGTTCAGCCATCTCCAGGAAGGCGGGGCTCCATCACACGTAACGCCATCCCTCCGAAAATCCCCCCTTTCCTCCTTCTTCCCCCAGCTTTATATGCTGTACATGACATCATAGGGTAGGGAATACCCCATTGGCCAGTTGGGTCAGCTGTCCTGACTATGCTCCCTCCTAGCTTCTTGTGCACCTTGCCGTGCATGGGAAGCTGAAAAATCCTTCACTAGCATAAAGACTCCTTAACACACTGATGTTTTAGTTGTTCCTATCAACATTATTCTCATACTAAATCCAAAACATAGAACTATACCAGCTACTAGGAAGAAAATTAACTCTATCCCAGCCGAAACCAGGACAGTATTGACCCCTTATTCCGTACCATTTACATCATGCTCGGGTCCCGCACTATGCAATACATTCTCATTACCCACCATCCCCCTTCCCATCCTTTGATATAATACACAGATATCATTCCCTTAGTCTATGGACCACCCCTGTAAAATGTCCAGAAATGTCCACAATATGTCCACTGCATTCGTTTAGTCCATGACTTTGGGCTCCATCTCTTATGGTGGTCATTCAGGACAGGAGAGGTGGTGTGTTGTGTGGAGTTTTTGGGCACCAGATCCAGCTCAGGTTGGGTCACTGCTGCACTTGCACGGCTTTGTGTAAGGCTTCTCCTCCATTGGTTCAGGTGGTTCCTGCTGTAGTAACATGCAACTCAAATCATGGGTTACGACAATTTAAAGGTATATCCATTACAATTGCCACCCCTGTCCCTTTGGGCCAGACTATTGGGTTTAACACTGCAATGAACTCCTCTCCCCTTGCCCCTGCTCTGGCTTGGACTTATCCATGGACTGCAGTCCCTTAGGGGTGTACCTGCCCAAGTGGAGCCTTATCTATGAGCCACAGTCTCTCCAGGGATATAACTGCTGCGGCATAGGCTTATCCACAGATGCTTCAAGGTGCACCGGCTCTAGCGTGGCCTTCCCCACAGCCGCAGTCCCTTCAGAAGTAAACCTGCTCCAACCTGGCCTTACCCATGGCTGCAATCCCACCAGGGGTGTACGTCCCCTGTCATGGGCTTATCCATGTTCACACGCTTTGAGGTGCTCCAGCATGGCCTCATGCACAGCCACTGACGCTTCAAGGTGTACCTTCTCCAGCGTGGGCTTATCCTTAGGCCACAATCCCTTCAGAGGTATACCTGCTGTGGCACGGACATGATCATGGCCACAGACGCTTCGAGATGTACCTGCTCGGGCATGGGCTTATCCACGGCCACAGGCGCCTCGGGGTGTCCTGCTCCCACGTGGACTCATCCACAGGTCACAGTCCCTTTGACTGGCGTTCCAGCCTGTCAGAAAGAGCAGCGATGCCCTGGCCATCTGCCAGCCCAGGCTCATCCCTATTGCTGTTATCAAAATGTTCTCAGGCACAGCAGAGTAAGATGATAAGCAGTGCGGCAGTACAGCAAGCAGGGGAAGCAAAAAGCAGTCACTGACGAGCACTAGACACTAACATACAATAAGGCAAGCAAGCCCCATGGCAAGCACAGAAGCCTGCCAATTGATAGCTAAACAGCAATAACAGCTATGAACTTGATCTAGCCCATTCCAATCAAACCTGTTGTTATCTTGAACCCTTCAACCCCCACGTTGGGCGCTAAAAAGGACTGTCATGGTTTAACCCCAGCTGGCAACTAAGGCCCACACAGCCACTCGCTCACTCCCCCCAGGGTGGGATGGGGGGGAG
>NW_009219818.1:25105-42359 GCF_000690835.1 Fulmarus glacialis
GTTCAGCCATCTCCAGGAAAGCAGGGCTCCATCACGCGTAATGGTTACTTGGGAAGACAAACGCCATCCCTCCGAACGTCCCCCCCTTCCTCCTTCTTCCCCCAGCTTTATATGCTGAGCATGACATCATATGGTAGGGAATACCCCATTGGCCAGTTGGGTCAGCTGTCCTGACTGTGCTCCCTCCCAGCTTCTTGTGCACCTTGCCGAGCATGGGAAGCTGAAAAGTCCTTGATTAGCGTGAACACTACTTAGCAACAACTAAAACATCAGTGTGTATTTACGTTATTCTCATACTAAATCCAGAACATAGAACTATACCAGCTACTAGGAAGAAAATTAACTCTATCCCAGCCGAAACAAGGACAGCCTCCTTATAAAAATAAGACAATTCCAGAAGACTGTCGGCCAATAAATGGACTACAAGTACATAATAACCACGGTTTTTTTCACCATTACTTGGGGGACTAAAAGTATTTAATTGTCTGTCTGTTAGACAGGTTTTAACTTCAGTCTTTGGCTGGTGTGCAGTTGTCAAGTAGACTTGTTTGACTGCTTGAGAACATTAGCCTTTTGGAGACTTACCAGAACTGTTTCTGGAACAGCAGCATTCATTTGAAAAAGCGTAGATGTGTATGTCAAAAATTGGAAGCTGTTTCTTTTCCCTAAGCAATTTTTTTTTTTGTGGGGGGGTGTCTGTTTACATAAATTTAATACATACAAGCTATTTTTCATCCTTATTATGGGAGCATCTTATAACATTGAGTTGTTAATGTACTATCAAAACTGTATAATTGAACAAAATCAAACTGCCCATAAGCCAGTGTCTTATCTTAGTATATTCAGCAGACATACAGAGTTTATGAACTAAAATATTTTTCTCTTAGCAGGCAGAATTACAAGCTTTAACTAGAGACTATGTAAAGAGTGGTATATTTTGTAACTTACAGACTTCTATAATACTATTGAAGGCCAACTAGTAGCTAAATTTGTGTGGTTTTGTAAAAGGTTAAAATGTTTCAGTAACATGCTTCATAGTGGATTTACTTACACCTCTGAAAGCTGAGTACTAAAGGTTGATAGTTGTACTGATTTGCTTAGGCCAACGTTTACAGTAAAGTGTTTTATTGAGGGATATCTGTCTTTAATTACTGACAATAAATTTCATGTGTTCTCCTCATAAACTGTAAGTAGGACCTTTTGGTGGCCCAGTTAGTCTTGCTTAGTAATTCAGTTTGTGAAGGATCAATACCTTTTGTTTTAGAAAGTTCTTGCTCTGTTCTTTGCAAAGAATTCCAGTGTTCAGCTAGGATGAATGCCTTGGGGTGTGAAAAGCATATATTGAATTCTGTTTGTTTTTTGTCCCTTTTTACTTTTGGTCCTCAACCTTGGACGAAATAAATATACCCTGACAGGGACTTTGGCTGTAGCAGTAGCAGCAATTTGAAACATCTGGGTGTTGGAGGGAGATGGGTAGAGGAAGAGGACTAAGCTTCTCATTGAGGACTGCACATTGGCTCATGGATTCTATGGCCTGGATGTGCCATTGCAAAACAATACAGGTTAATAAACTGTTAGCTTCTGGAGAAGATGGTGTGAGGAAAGAGCTGAGCACCTTGGCCAAACTTTCCTGAAAATTGACATCCCGCAGTATCAGTTATTGCTGATAAGTGTATTAACAATATTACTTAAGTGCTGCAATTCTGGTAGGAGCAGCCTGTATAGGAATAATGCACGGTTAATGTCCAAATTATCATTGATGCATTGGAAGATGTTACATATCGCAAGAAACCGGGTGCTCTAGGAAAAGGTACTCTAGGAAATTACTAGGAAAAGGTGCTCTAGGAAATTACTTTAAGAATCTTATTATAAAGTACCTTTACTTTGCAAGAGGAAATACTCAAGAAGTTAGGGCTTTCATTTAGGCTGCTTATGTGTTCCTGTGCTTGATCTCATGTCAGTTTATTCCATGAGACCTTGCCACATTAGTATGTAGAACACAGAACTAAGATTCCATTAACTTACATAAATTATGTTGGGAAAAGAAAGATTTAAACTACAAACTTATTCAGGTGCTTTTTTTTTTTTTTTGCTTTGAATTTATAGTTTAGAATGGTGCTGCTTAACTTCTGCTAAGCTGTTACTGTTTGGTCGAGGGATTTGGTACTTTTTTGTCAAGATCCTAGGCTAAAACTTTTTTTTTTTGATGAAGATCTATTGTGTATAGCAGGTGTATGGACAGTCTTTCCGATCTGTTAAGCTGTGTATCAATGCCACCTTTGGAGAGCTGCAACACACATCACCCACATGCTTTGGAGAGACAAATTATTTTTTGGCTATTCCATTGTGGGTCTGTGATTGGGTTTGCATGTTGGAGCAACACAAGATGTAAACGTTCCTATAAGCTCTAGTCTGACCTGACTGAGGTTTAGGTTTCTTAGTTTCTTAATTACCAGTCATTTTGGAAGAAACATTCAAACTTTCCATGTGGCTTGGAAGCAGTAGGGTTAGTTTGGCTGGTAGTAGATTAGCGTATTAGTTTTTAGGCTTTGGCAGAGAGGCTTTGTTTTAAATGTTGTTTTTGTTTTTAAATCAGGAGCCAATGAAGTCGAGAGCACCACAGCTACATTTGGAATACAGATTCTACAAGCAGCTAGGATCTGGAGGTAAAAAGCAGTGTCATACATTTTACTGTGATGTAATACAGGAACAATTTTCCACAGAGGTTTTCTGATTTAGGGGTATAAATCTATTTAATAAAGTGTCCCTAGTTACTTAAAGCAGAAAAAAGCCACATGAATCAGTGGATTAATGTATAAATTTTTCTAGTATTGTAAGACTTTTTTGTTCTACTCTTTAAAAAGTGTGTCTGTGAAATCCTGAGACTGTTTAATATGACAGATTTTGTGTGCATATTTGTGTGCATACCTTAAACTAAGCAGTCTTAGAGTATTCCCAGTGCGTTCTCTTTGAATAAACGCTATAAATGACCAAACTGCTAATCTACTAATCACATATTTTTATTTAAAGTCACTATGATGTTTAAATAGCTTCAGTCTCAGTTTTACTTTACTTCATTTCCATTGATGCAGTATATATTGCTGCTTACTAATTTTAAGCCTCTTAAATACTTTAAAAAAAGTTTTAACTTTAAATGCAGTTTAAGATTTTAATTTCTCATTTTGCTTCCCTTGGTGCTTTTAGTCCCAGAAATACTCTTATGATGGTCCCCTCATAAGAGGGCACCTTTTGCTTTTAAAGGTGAGCAATACCTAAAGCTTATCACATATTTTTGTACCTTTCACAAAACTGTATCTAGTCAGCGAGATGTGAAGCTTCTTAAACTAGGAAAGCGAGTACAAATCTTCCCTAAATCAGTTATACCCTGGGAAGAAAATCTTACAATATCTTTTCCTTGAAAATGTTCCTTTAATTCCTAGAATAGTTTTTCATAGGTCATGTAGTTAGTTACTTTTTCCATTTTTTACTAACGTAGAAATCTATTGTATAAAATGGACTACTAATAGTTGTTTTCTACATGCACACTTGTCTTTTTTTTTTTTTTTCTATCAAAGGCAGCTTGGATTTTGTAGCGGTGACTTTAAAGTTATGCTTAAACTACAATAAAATACTATTTAAGCTGAAAAGTCATCTCGGAAAGTCAGGGAATACAAAATGAGCATACCTATACCACTCATTTTGTTGCATTGAATGTACGTGTTGTAATGAATTTTAATACTTTTTAATACTACTATCACTTTCAAAAATTCAGGATCATATGTTCATTGGTGCACAGACTGGGTAGTGTTTCTGTAGTTAAGTAGCTTTCGAAATTTTGTGTTCTTCTTTAAAGACTCTCTCTAAGGAAACATACTTTCCAATACTTTCAATTCATATAGAACTTATTTTTGATGCTGCAGTATGGATGCTCTGCAACCAGGAATCTTCAGAGATAACTTTTTGCAAGACATGACGTTGTCTATTCCTGTTCAGAGATGGAAAATGAAGTTGTAGAATGTCTAGTCAAAATGTTGAGTCTTACATGCTTGCTAATTGGAGAAAGTTATCAGGGTATAATGTCTGTTTTTTTGTAAATAGTTGTAAATCGTCAGTATACTCTAGACTAGCGTTGTGAAATAGTTGGTAAGTGGAAAGCAGAGATCTTAATTGCTTAACTAATGAGACACGGCAACCCACAAGTTAGGGACAGTACCCAGCTGTGAAAACCAAGGTGTAACTATCTAAAATTGCAAAGGAGCTGTGTAGCGGAGGTAAGAATAAAGCTGTAATTACTAGTTCAGACTGCAGAAAATAGGCAATGCTTCTCAGAGGTAGGAAACCTTATGGGAATACTCGTTGGGGAAAAACGTCTTGGCAAATGTAACTTTGTTTACCTTTTTGTTTACTGAATAAGTTTGGGGGACTGTGTTTAATGTAAGAAAGTAGGCAAGTCAGTTAGTCTACTTTACTTCAGATGTCATTCAGTCTTTGTAATCCTTTTTGTTCGTTGCAACAACTTTATCGCTTTCTCAGTTGCCTTATTGAAGTACTGCAAGGGAGAATGATCTCTCTGATTCTCTGCATGAAGTTGAGGAGACCTTTGGGATGAAAACAGTAACATAAAGCTGATGAGTTACTAGCCATCTTCAGTATTCATGAAGAACCTTGTTATAGACCTCTGTTTTCAAAGTAACCTGCTTTTACTCCGAAGTGAAAGCCTCCCCCAGCAGGCATAGAACCCTGTAAGTTCCTTTCTGTGTCTTGTCTGACTTTCTCAGGCATCCTACTTGAGACTCATTTTAATGGATTTTGTGGGAAAGACTCGTCATGAAGAAAGTAATATTCATGCTCTCATCATCTTAGAAGTTAAAAAAAATTGCTGATTCCTTGTCTTTCTGCAGCGCTCTCCCTTTTCCTGTCTTTGCAGGAGTTGGGCCCTCAAGCCCAGGAAGTTATGCAGCCTAAGTTTCTTTTAGAAAAAAAGTTGCAGAATTATATAATTTCTGACCTCATGTAATCTGAGGCAATTGGTTTTACTTACTGATTTTTCATGACATACGTGTTTACTTTCAAGTGTAGATTTAAGAAATTTTGTCACATGAACAGTTGGAAAACATAGTGGTGGAAAGTTGATGGACCAAGTGATAAATTCAGGAAGCAGCTAATTCTTCCTATATAGGACAGGAGATAGTAAAAATCTTATGCCAGGTCTATCCATAGAGAGGTAGTGTTGTTTCATGGGCAGTGGTTGTACTTTGTCAGAGAGAGAGTAATTTGAAGGAAGTGTATCTTCATTGTGCAAGTGGCAGAAGAGTCCATCATACGAGTTGTAAAAATAGCTGTTATTGCTGGAAGAAATTTGAAGTACAGTAATTGTGAACAGATAGGGGGTTTCTCTGATAAGTAATTACTCACTGTACTAGCCATTCCAGTTATCTGGAGCCTTCTGGCTTCTAAGCTTCTAAAAGTCCACGTTTGCAGGCTTTCTTAATCATGATGAAGTAAGTCTTTTTCTTAGCTGTTTCTGTTTATTCACACAAAACTTCTTGTAATTTGGCTGATAGCTTTATGCCTGTGTGTGGACTGCTTATTTTGCATTTGATTGTATTAAATAGCCTTTCCACTTGTTCTCCTCATGTATACATGCATACATGTGTACTAACAGCAAGTGACTGCTAAAAAATGGTTTCAGAAGCAACTGGTGAAAAGAGAATAGTACTGCCTTTCTTTCCCAATTTTGTAGGCAGAGCCATTATTTCCTATAATCAAAACTTCATTTTTCACAAATAAGAACCACAGGTTATGCTACAAATAGACTCATGTTTAGTGTGAAATAACCTGAAGCTTAAGGGGTAAAATACCTGTAGCTCCTGTGAAATCCCAGTTTATTTGGGGGTGGCATGGGGAGGAGGGAGAGGCATTAACATGTGAGTGAATAGTTCTGGAAGAAAATGAGGTTATTTTCCTGAAATATCTTCCTGAAAGCACGTAAAGAAAATGTTACTGGGCAACAGATTATCTTACCTTCTAACCCTTTTTAACAGACCATCTTAGTGCTTCCTCTCATCTTATGAAAGCCCTTGATGGAAGGAGTAGCATTTTGAAATTGTGTGTTTTCTTGGTATTCCCTTATCTCCAGCCAGTATTTGTCTATTACAAGTCTACTTACTTATTCTTATAATATCCCTTTTTCTTGTGATTTAGATTGTGACTTAGATTTTTTTAATTATTATTAATATCTGTGATTAGAGTTTTGCTATTCTGCTTCTTGAATGCCATGAAGATGGAAGACATGCTTGAGTGAAAAAAATTTGGGGGATCTTTTATAGTTCTGCTCATTGAAAGAACAAGTTAAAAATAGACATAAAGTGTAATAGATGTGTAGTTTTTATACACACAGCTTTTGAACTGAGAGTATTCATTCTTTGTATTTAATAAAAAGTACTTTTGACTTGCATGAAAAAGCATTAACATTCCTTTGGAGAGAATGTGCTCATGAAGGCAGCTTATAATCTGTAACTTTACTTTCAAATATGCTTTTTACTGAACATGCCTGTGAATGTGCAGTAGCATGTAGGTGGTTGTCAGGAAAAAAATGTGAAGAATCTTTCTTAAACAGGAAACATTTTATGTACTTTTGGGCTTTTTTTTAGAAACATTTTTAATTATTCAGGGGAATGGATCTAACACTTACTAAAAACAGCTCTTAAATTAGTTTAAAGATGTAGCTTATTTTGGTCACATCATTTAGCTTTCATTTAAGTTTTATATAGCAATAGAGATTTTTATGAAAATTGCTGTCTCTTTTCTGCCAAAATTTTGTCAGTTAGTAACTGTGAGCACGCCCTCCTCATGAAGTTTGAGATCATTTAGTCAGTACGTAGAAGTTTCTAGTCAACTGAATAAGCAACCTACAGATGGAATTTAAAATTTCTTTAATTCTAATAAAATTTTAGTTAAAAGTATTTTTTCTTAATATCCAGGTATGAATGATAAGAAAAACTAATATATTATCATAAGCACAGTGCTACAAATAAAACTATAGCTGAATTCTTACCTGAAATTACACTAAGATTTTTTGAATGAATAAAAAACGTTTTGTATTTTTTTATTGAATTTTGTATTCATCTTTTACGCTATCAGTCTTTCTCCTCATGGTAAGAAGATGAGCAGTAGATGTATTTCATGTGCTATGGCCATAATTTAACTGCACCTAAATTCAGTGTGCTTTCCTACTAGGAGGGACTGAGACAGGGGAAGAAATCAGTGACTGCTGGCTCAATTTGAGTATTGAGCAGTAAAGCTGAGCATTTTTTTAATGTGGGATTTTTCAATTTAAAAACCTTATTGGTGAAAACTTTTAAAATGCTTTGTTTCTTTGACAGGTCGGTATTTACAGTATGGTTCAGTTCCCTTTTGCAATAAGGAGTCTGTGTATATATTAAAGAAGTTATGTATTGTTATGTGTTTAAGAGCGTGAAACCTATTCAACTTTTACTGTCTGATTTTTCTAACATTTCTTAATAAATCTGTGGGTCATTAATCATAATGGCTGGGAGTCTTTACAAGTGAATGAGGACTCTCTTGTACTTACCCATTGGACGAGTGGAACAAAAGAATGGTAGGTGACTCCTGCTGCTTAACCTGCCTTGGTAGTGCTTGTGTCTGCAATGCTGTTGTTTTACTAAGAACAGACTGTTACTATAGTACCTGTCCATTGTTAGATTTTAGTTTTTTATTTGAGGTCATTTTTGAAAGAGACAAAGATCTGTTCAGCTGTGGATTATCCTACTTCTGAAACTGCTGTATTAACATTTCAGAGAAGGCAGATGCTCATTATTGTTAATGATATTTTATTTTTCTTAACTTTTGCGCTTCTGTTCTTTCAGCTGAAGTCTAGTTAACACTTCCACTCTTAAAACTGGCAAACACTTTTCTTACAGGGTGACTATTGGCCAGTGCATGTGTAAGATACATATTTGTGTACTATGGAAAAAGGTATTGTATTTTAAAACGTTATGGCTAGTGTGAAATGAGTGCCATGTATTGCATTCTATACATGAGAATCTTTTCGATGGTTTGGTACTAACAGTCATGTGGTAAATGTGCTATGCATTGCTATCTAAAAATCTGTTTTTCAGTTTTGAGGTCATGAGAGCCTGCCTTAGACATAACAGAATACTACTACTTGGACAGTGGTAATGAAGAATTTACCGTTGGGTTAGTGGTTGAAGAAGATTGCAGTGCTGGCATAATGTGATTTTGGAAGATACAGAAATGTTACCAGATAACTTGTGTACGTATTGGCTAGTAAACGCTGTTAGTGTAAGAACAAGTCTGTATTTAATCATAAGAAGTTGTAGCCAGGGAAATACTGAGCATTTGTGCATGGTGGTCAACTGCTGTTGTAGAAGAGTGGAGTCTGCTCACCAGTTTTGTAATCAGACTCAGTACAGTATTTGTTTTAGCATTTTAAGCATGTCAGGATTCTTCAGATTGACTGTGTTTTGGTTTGGGAATGTAGCAAAGTCAGTTTGAAGTACTCTGAATTTCTGATTTTTTTTGTGTAGGGTGCCTTAAGGCTTGAGATTGAATGCTTTGTTACAAGGTACATTATACACAGTTTAATGTTGACTGGTAGGGTAGACATTGCTGTTTATAGTTTTTTTCCTTGTTTTCTGTGTTGAAAAGGTGTTTGATGGGCTGAAGGCCAAGAATGAAGTTCAGTACTTCAGTGTTCAGTGCTTTTTCTTATAGGTAAAGACAAAAATATTTCTGGTAACAAAAATGTGTTCTTCATCTAATTTCAGTTCAGAACAGCTTGAGTGTGTGTGTGTGAGATTTGAATGTTCAATGACACTTTTTCAATTTTTTTATACAATTCTATCTAGGATATAGAATGTGTGAGACAGATATTGGCACTGAAAGGGAGGCTATCTTTTGTATTTTAAGATAGTGATAGGTAATTTTTTTTTTATTTTTTAATCTTTCACTGTGAACCACTGTGAACCACAATACTGCTTTTATATTGGAGAAGACAATGGGGTTTCAGATTGCTATTGAGATCACTTCTAGCTCATCCCGTGGGCCATAGCCACCCGGCCTTCCACTTTAGCCCGTGGAAGAAAATGCGGCATAGCATGGTTTCATCACAGTGTATCAGCATCTGTGCTCTGCTATAACTCTTTCCAAGACAAAATTATAGCTTTATTATGATCTCTTAATTTCTTTCTCAATTGGGAGATTGTAACTAATTTACTAAGTTGATATTCTACCATATCATGAGGAAGTATCTCAATAACAAGATTGCTTGATTGTAGTGCTAGAAGTAAATTGTAGCTAGATTAATGTAACAAGTGATCATTTTTGTTCACGGATCTTACAGGAACAATCTAAAATAACTTATCCCATCCTATATTTTTCAAATATTTTGGGATTGGCATCTTGCACTTGCTGTTAATATAGGATAAATATTACGGAAGTTACCAGGGTTTGAAGTGAGTTTGAAAAGAAGATTTTTACAAGATTACTCTAATGCGATATATGTGCAAACATATTAATTAATTGAATGTTCCCAGTACTTAATTAAAGCAGTAATAATTTACTGGACCTTCGTATTTCAGAATATAATTTCATTTCTAAAACAAGTGCATTATGTTTCTAACAATCAGTAACAATGAAAGTTGAAGACAAAATGCCTAGCTGTTAGCAAGTAACTCAGTTCAGGGTAGTCTTAGTTTTACATATGTAAATAATGTTTTATGAGTTCTTATGCGTGTGTGTTTGAGTTGTCTCACTTCATAATCTGTCCATATATCTTGCTAACAGTCATTCAGTATAAATACAAAGTGAATTTTTTTAGTAACTTCACATGAACGTTGCTTTGAGGGGTGCTCTTAGGTAGGTAGCTGAGAATTTGCTCTTAAACTGAAAACAGAAATTTTTGTAAAAAATTTTTTTTTAGTAATGCTGTCCTGCTTTATTACTTTTGTTCTACTTTGACTGGGTTTATTAGGTAGGAAAATAAACAGTAAGCAGTTAGTTGAAGTGTTTTTTAATCTCTTATTAAATAGTAAAAATACAGGGCAGGTGAATTTCGAAAATCATGCTCTGTGCTTAATTTAAAAATTTATTGTTAAAAGCACTTAAACTGAATCAAATAATCAATGTCTTGAAGGGGTATCTGTTCATATGCACTGTCAATCTGTCTACTGATGACTACTGTGGTTTTGTTATGAGTTGGTTGGGGAAAAGGCTGACTCAGTTTTGAGTTCCGTTGCTGCCGATATACTTTAACAGGAAGGTTGAGCTGCTCACTTATTAATGTGAATGTACTAATATTTACATTTAAGTGAATGAAATATGATGATAATTAGAAATGTTTTTTTTTTTTTGAAGTATAGTCCAATAAAATCTATAAGAAATGTTGCTGGCAGTTTTTCTTGTTTTGTCCAGTCCTTTCTAGCATTTGGCTTAAGGAGATGTACAGAATGTTCTCAATTTATATTTAAAATAATATTTTCCCTAGAATAAGTGCAAGAGATCTGGTAAGAATGACACCTGCATAAATTTAAATGTAACTTATAGGTGCATATATTAATGTTTCTGAGAAACAATAATTACTGACCATGAGAAGCCTGGCGATATGCAAAAATTTATATTAATCTTGGAATATGACATCACACACAGATTTCAGAGGTTAATCAGTATTCTTTGTATAAAATATATTAGATGGCTGTAATTGGAAGGAGGCTTGATGGTATGGTTCACGGAACATTGTGAATGTTAGATAAATGGATATTTCATAGAATCATAGAATCATAGAATCATTTAGGTTGGAAAAGACCTGTAAGATCATCAAGTCCAACTGTAAACCTAACATTGATTTCATAAGGCTTACAATAAAAATGCATGTCTAATTCTGTTTTAGTAATGTAAATAACTAGTTATATTAGATTTATTTTAATGGAAAAATTTTACTGTTATATTACTATTTCTTATATTTGCAAACATATTCTTATATTTGTAAGTAAGTGTAGCTTAAATGTTATGTTGCGTGCCTCCAACATGGCATTTTAGCAGTGCTGAAACCATATTGCTTATATAGTGTCTTATTCGATGTTTAGAGTTTTACAGTGCATGGATGATCATGGTTTCAGTAGCCATAAAGTGCTACGTTTATGGAGACTGTATAACCTTCTGTGTATGGTTTTTTGTACGCTGCTTTGGTTCAAGTCAAAACCAACATCTGGCACTATCCTGGATTTTGTAATCGCTTACTTTCAGAGGATTCAGGCCAGACTCTGTAGTCTTAGGGAATACTTGTGTTTGTGGCAGGTTGTTGAATTGCATCCTTTACGGAGTACCAGTATGAATGTGCCATGGAAGATGGCTGCTTCTGCAAACCTTTGATCTGCTCGGGGTATTTTGCCTGTGTCCAATGAATTGCCACATATGAAAATTAAAACTACAAATAAAAGGCAGTGGGATATAGGATGCTGAATATGGAAACTTGTTCTGCAAGTGCAATCTTGTGTATTTTACTGGCATTTATGGATCTGATTTAACAGGCAATCTAAGCAATAAGATATAAGGCAGATCACATCAGTAGGTGTGTTTCTTGGCTGGCTTAGCGGAAACTCTAAAAGTAAACTAATATTACAAGAAACTGAAAAGCACTGAAAAGCTGCTTACTTGCTTAATAGCTTTACAAATTTAGGTTGTATTTTACAGAGATATTTTGCCAAGATATGGCTCAAAATTAAGTTAGTGGTAGATTGGGAACACAAGGTTTAAGTACAAGTGGTATTGCCATTGACCTGTGTGTTACATATTTCTTTGACAGTCAGTCTCTGCTGCTTGTTTATCAAGTTAATTTTTTTTTTCTGAATGAGGACACACACATGCCATAATTGAGGCTACTACGTAGTATCTGTGTTAAAGCAAGTAGCTGGAATTTTTGCTTTAAGATACGGATCTGTGTTCATGTTAGTCAATATGTATATTGCGTTAGATGATTGCAGTGAACAGCATGTAGCCTCATGCTTAAATCAGGTTTGATGCTGAAGTTCTTGAAAAAGATAGCAGTCAAGGTGGATAATGGTCATGAACTAGTGTGGTGGGTTGACCCTGGCTGGATGCCAGGTGCCCACCAAAGCGGCTCTGTCAGTCCCCTCCTCAGCTGGACAGGGGGGAGAAAATAGAATGAAAGGCTTGTGGGTAGAGATAAGGACAGGGAGATCACTCAGCAATTACCATCACAGGCAAACCAGACTCGACTTGGGGAAATTAGTTTAATTTATTATCAATCAAAATCAGAGTTGGGTAATGAGAAAATAAAAAACAAATCTTAAAACACCTTCCCCCCACCCCTCCCTTCTTCTCAGACTTAACTTCACTCCTGAATTCTCTACCTCCTCCCCACCAGCGGTGCAGGGGGACAGGGAATGGGGGTTCTGGTCAGTTCATCACACGTTGTCTCTGCTGCTCCTTCCTCAGGGGGAGGACTCTTCACACTCTTCCCCTGCTACAGCGTGGGGTCCCTCCCACGGGAGGCCGTCCTCCACAAACTTCTCCAACCTGAGTCCTTCCCACGGACTGCAGTTCCTTTTCATGGGCTGCAGTCCTTCAGGAATAGACTGCTCCAGAGTGGGTCCCCCACTGGGTCACAAGTCCTGCCAGCAAACCGGCTCTTGCGTGGGCTCCTCTCTCCCCGGGTCCTCCTACCAGGAGCCTGCTCCAGTGTGGGCTTCCCATGGGGTCACAGCCTCCTTCAGGCCTCCCCCTGCTCTGGCATGGGGTCCTCCACGGGCTGCAGGTGGATATCTGCTCCACCATTAACCTCCATGGGCTGCAGGGGGACAGCCTGCCTCAGCATGGTCTTCACCCCCACTGCAGGGGAATCTCTGCTCCGGTGCCTGGAGGACCTCCTCCCACTCCTTCACTGACCTTGGTGTCTGAAGGGCTGTTTCTCTCACCTATTCTCACCGCTGTCCTCTGGCTGCCGTTGTTCTGCAGCAGTTTTTCCCCCCCTTCTTAAATACGTTATCCCAGAGGCGCTACCACCATCGCTGATGGGCTCGGCCTTGGCCAGCGGCGAGGCTGTCTTGGAGCTGGCTGGCACTGGCTCTATTGGACATAGGGGAAGCTTCTAGCAACTCCTCTCAGAAGCCACCCCTGTAGCCCCCCACTACCAAAATCTTGCCACGCAAACCCAAATAACTTCTGCTTGATTTTCTTCATTCTAAAGATGTTTGACAGATACAGTTGCAATCTACCGATAATGCTTTTTTTATTCTAATGTTTTTATCTTGTCACGGTTGTAGAGGAAGTCAGACCCATCAGCTTTAAAAACTTTCTGGACATCATGTACCTAAACATGATGGACTAAAGCATTCGAGTGATAAACCAGCCTTGACAGATGACAGAGGTGGTTCTATTCAATAAGTCATTACTCAGTGCCAAGAAACTGCGAACAGGAGAAAAGAAAACAGTACTTGTTTTCCTTTTCTACTCTCTGAATATAAAGCAAAGTATAAGTCTGACTTACTAATAGTAAAATACTAGAGAGATTACAATGTGTACAGTTATGGAAAAAATGACTAACTGGAGGATAAGTGCCCCTTATTTGATATTTTGATGATGATTTTGATGGTATTTTGATAATATTTTGATGATGCACAATTTTTATTACGGCATGATAATTTATACAGAATAATTAATGCAGTTTTCTTGATCTGATAAACACAAGGTGGTGTTTATTGTAGTCAGCTTTTCAAGAAATTCTTGAAAATAAGGTCGTACAAGGAGTAGGAGAATTGTCAGCTCTGCTGTTTTCTTGTTTGCTTGTGCTGGCGTTAGTAGCATTATCTTCAATGTGTGGTTTCTTTGTAGGAATCGTTCTAAGCCGCTTGTCTGTTTTGTGAGGGATAATTTAGTGAAAACTAGACAATATAATCCATAAATCCACTTAAAAGGGCACATGTAAACTGCAGTAAGCCAAAAGTGAGTGAACAAGCAAGTACACTACTGTCATTATCTCTGCATTCCCACTCTTCTGCCAGGATCTCTCCTGCGTGTACCGTATGTGACACAACCATCTGACTGAGGGCTCCAGTATCAAGCCGTACGTTTAATATTAGCAAGGCTTAGTTTCTTATTTTTAGATAAAAAATAAATACAAGTTCTTATATTTTTTTCCAGCATCCCAGTGCAAAGTCTTGTGCGCTTTTTGATGTGTGCACTCTATTTTGGAGACCGCTGGTGTACAGCAGCAATGTTTAGGTTGCTAATGAAAATTAACTTTTCTAGAAGAAGAAACTGGAATCCAAGCAGTATTCAAGTAGTGATTTTCCAAGTCAAGACTTTCTTGATTTTTGCCATGAGTAAAATGGGATTGAAAGTCATATTGGTTTAAAATGAATTTACAATTTTATGACAGGACAGTCACATAAACCATCTACAATTGTAGATGGCTTTAGTAAATTGAGTCCATTCAAATGAAAATGTTTTACTTGTGAGCAAGTATAAATATCTAGGCATAAGCCAATGTGACTCATATCTGAAAATAAGGATACTGTCTTCAGAGTTGTAAACCTAGAAAGGAATTAGTTATTTTAGTGTTAAAGTAATTTAGTGAGAGTATGCGATACTACTTTTTGGCCACAGGTAAGTTTCTTCATTGGAGGAAGAATAGGAAGTTACTTGTAACTTTATATAGTGACGTTAGTGTGACAAGCATTGAATTCTGCACATAATTTGCGGGGGTACTTCTTTTTAAAAAGGATTTTTGAGAATAGGGCAGAAGATCTGTCAAGCTAATCAAAAGGGTTGAATAGTAATCAAAGTATATTATTGAGCAAGGTACCTAAGAACACTGATTTCTTTAATTTCACAGAAAGAAGACTAGGATGTGTCTTGTAAGTTCCCAGTATTTTCTTCTTATATTCTTACACCAAAGGGCTTCAACGGTTGAAGCCAGGCTAATTTAAAATGGAAATAAAATACATGCTCTTAATTGGTAATAAGTGTTGGAATTATCCTGTCAACAAAAGGGGGAATTCTTCATTTCCTAGAAATGAAAGTTTCTTTGTTTCTAACTTACCCTATTTTTCTTAAAGATTTATATAAAAGAGCTTTCATTTATGTCTCTGTTGTGGGGGAAAAAACCCAGATACTCTTTGTTAGTAACATGATACTTTCTGACTTTTCCGGAGATCTAGAGACATGAAGAAATAATGCAAATAACAGAATGATGTTAGGTTATTGTTTTTAAGCAAAAGTGTAAGACTATTTTGATTAAAAAACAAAACAAAATCCCAAACTTCTAGTACTTTGAACTGTTAATAGGAAACTATTTTATAAACACAGGGAATTTTAGACTTAATACTCTATATCTGCCTTGCAGAAGTTAGTAACAACATGTTAAACACAATTTTGGGGTGTTCTGGAGTTTTCATCTAATCAGAAGATCTAGGCTTGTAGGTAGAATAAGTACTATTGTTGGCATGTTAAATAAAATGAAATTGGTCATAGCTGAAACACCTAACTCCCTGCATTGGATATATACTTAACAGGAGTTGCTGTGGTGCTTTCATGATATGATGTGGTAGAATAAAATGTTAAAGGGTATTTTTGACATCTATAAACACACTTCTGAAATTGGCAATTCTGCCTACAAATCTGACAATGTCACAAATCCCTTTCTACAAATGTTTCCACTTTTACTAGCATGTAGTCATGCAAATGAGTGCTATAAATCTAGACAAAGCCCAGAAGTCTTCTGGCTTCTGTATTTTTGAAGTGCATTAAATATTTTAAAATGTTATAAATACACACAGAGCAGATGTAGTGGTAATAGAGGAGACTAACTTCTCTTGAGAATATTTTGTAGTTAATGTCTTTAAACGTGCAAATATAAGAACAGAGACTCTCAGAATATGTCTCAGGCCATTACAAGTGGTGCTCTTTCTTCCAAATTCCCAGTGCCTTTCTTTCTCTTTATATGTTCAGGTGGTTTGGTTTTTTTTATTTTGGACTTAACATTGCTGTACATCTGTTGGATAACTTAACTTGCTGCTGCAGATACATCCACATTTCCATGTGTAATTCCGCCATACCAGAAAGAGGAGGCAAAAAACTTGTATTCTAGAGTTATGGTAACCCCTTATGTGTACAAATATATTTTCTGAGCCATTATCTGATAATTAGGGATGATCTTTTTAAAATTAAAAACACTATCTTGTACCATGTTCTGATATAGCGTGCAATGTGGTCTATGCTCCTTCATTAGTAGCAATCAGCTATTCTTGTGAAGTCTTTCTGAAATGGGTATGATTATGCATGTTAAGTATATTAATATAGATATGGGTATGATTATGCATATTTAAAAAATAAATGGAAGCTCTGTTCTTGAGAAAATTGAACAGTTAAACTGGATTTTTAGGGGTTATATTTTCATTATTCTCACATATAGGAAAAGAGATTAGTGAAAATGGTCTTAAAAAATGCTGCATTCATTTGCTTTTAGTTTTGCTAAAACAGTAAGTTGTTTTCTTTTATCGAAAGCTGTAGTGGACACAATTACAAATCTGTGCCCTGAGTGTAAGTAGCATTGTAGTAAGCTATGAAAAACTTGAGACTTGATTCATCTCAAAAAACCATCCAGAGTTAGGGATGTTTTCATTTTTAAACTTAGATTTGATCTACAGACAAGGAAGGCGAAATCCAGTGTTTCATTACGGTATTCTGAAAATAGATTTTGTAGTTCTGTATAGTATAGTATTGTAACAACGGACACCATAGAAAAAGCTCACATGAAAGGAAAAATAGGTTTTCAGAGTATTGAATATTTAGAACAAATGAGACACAGAGGATACATACTGAAGAGGAAAAAAAAACTGGAAAAACTAGCTTCCTTAAGTGAACAAAATCTATTCTGCTGAATGAGGAGGAGGTCCTGTGCATCTGAGGAAGTGCAAGATGAATAGAGGCAATGATACCAAGTTATTTTTAATTATGTAGTCACACAGTGGATAGGTACAAAAAGGCGAAAGTAAAATTGCATCATACGGCTTTAAATATTGATATTTTCAAACTTCTCGATTGCCTGGCTTCTTAAGGCAGGTGTTTATATAAAGTCTAGAAGTGCAGAATATTTTCATATTAATTTTTGGAATATATGTGCTGTTCATCATATTGATAAGTTACATGAGTATATATGAAGAACCAGCAAGGGTTGGTCCTCTGGTTCAGC
>NW_009219819.1:0-3136 GCF_000690835.1 Fulmarus glacialis
GCAGGAAAATAGGAAACAAGCTCAGATTCTGAATTTGCATCCTAGTGTCTTGCGTAATGACAGCAATGTCCCTCTCCGTGGTGAACTGCCAAACTGCAAGCACGAAGAAAAGTTAAGTACTAGCAACTGCATGTTTTTGAGTGAATGTTAATATGCATAGGGACGGCAAATCTGCAAGGTCCTGGTAAACAATCTCTCCTTCCTTTTGAATGGTTGTCCACATCCACACTGAGATGTGGCTCATTCTCCGCAGGCAGGGACGGGACCTCTGAGGAGGGCTTGGAGAGTGACGAGTTCAAAGGTTGAGGGACTGCACTCTACAGCAATGTCCTGTCTAGAGATGTCTTTCAAGATGTACTGACTGATGACTGCCGTGCATGGCAGCAACATGAAAAGAATTAATGCTATAGGAGAAAAAGGGCTGGAGAACCCGTTATCAAACCGAACCCATTATCAAAGCCCTCGCCTGGTGATGGGACGACCCCTTACTGCGGGAAAGCTGGAAAGTGTCATGCACTGAACTTCCGTCAGTGCTGGGAGATGAGATTTAAGGCTGTTCTGGACAAGCAAAGAAGAAAAATCTCTAAGTTCCTGTAAAAAAGAGAACGGTGCTCACTTAACTTTCTGGGTTGAAAGTGCAAGAAGAACCCAACCTGAAGAAACGCTGCCTCAAATTCCTCCTATTGCCGTGTGCTTATTTCCCCTACTTTGACTGTTACACAGGTATGCTCTCAGCAACGCTTGTATATCACTCCTTCATCTATGAAAACCAACCAGAAAAGCCTAGCAGAGCCTCCAAGTTGTATAGAAAGCTGCACTGCTTTTCCCGGTACCATTTTTGCTTTTGCCTCTCTTATTGTGCTTAATCCCAACAGAAAAAATTGAAGTTGAAAAACTCTTAGAAAGAGGGTTCTGTTTGTATGCCTTGTACAGCAACGCACAAGAGTGGTGTCCCAGCCCTATCCGGCTACTGGCAGGACTGGGACACCAGTAACCACCAGTAACCAGCACTTACTCTTCCAGGCATTTAGTGTAGCGCATCCCGTTCCAGCCACAGTTCCCACACCGGTCGCCTTGAACGTTCACTTCCCTGAAGCAGCTCAGCGGGGCTCGGTGGGCGGCTGCAGAGCGAGAGCAAAGGGAGGCGTTCAGGGAGAGGCAGGAGCTATGCGTGCCCCCGCAATCCCTCCGGATTATTTAGCGATTTTTTTCTGAAGTGAAGTTCTAGTCAACCACAGCTTGCACTTGACCTGCCATGTTTTATGGGCAATTTTTTTTTTTGACCTATTCTTTGGGTTCTGGTCCTCTTTTGGACCAGAATAATCAGTGTGAGAATGAAGTGGCTAAACGAATGGATTTGCTACCAAGAGATCAACCGATAATCAGAGTAGACCATGGTCATTTATACAGAACAATATGGGGCAGAAAATTGGATTAAAAGCCTCAAACCTTTCCCAAACCTATTTTTTTCTTTATTCTAACTTTTTCTTTCTTCTAACTTGTGTGTGACACAGGTCAATATATCTTCCATTTACCCAGAAACCAGGATCACCACCATTATATTCAGTATTAGCAACACTAATTCCTGTTAGATGTCAGAAACTGCTCGCAGATCTGGATTTCGGTAAGGCAGAACCATTTCTACCCCAGAGGACTCCCAGTTTTTTCAGAACATCTTTACATTCACCCAGTGTTGTATAAGAGTAACAGAGCACGGAGGGAAAGATGGAGAGCCTGCGGTCACTGCAGGACTCCCACCAGGCATTTTTACAAGTTTTCAAGCATCCAGAATGTTCTCAAAGTAAAACCAACTGCCAGGCTTCTCAGCTGTCCTGCAGAGGTGGCTGAGATCACTGTTGACCACATTAGCACCACGTAGATGTTCGCGTGACAGTTCCTTCGGTGTCCCCTGTCGAAATGATGGCAAAAATATTCTGCCTTACCAAAATATTCTGCCTTAATGTCCTTGCCTTTCCCAGCAATGCCTTTCATGAGAAATGCTGCTGTCGTCATGTGCAGAGGTTCCCAGAGACTCCAAACTTCTCATAAATGTGGTAGATCAGAGAGGAACTGTGGTTTTACTTACAGATGACTTTCGTACGTTCATAAAGATACCTAGGACTCAGGTGGTGATGGGCACCACTGCTGCCACTAGCGCGGGAGTGCAGAATAGATCCGCTCTCCGCAGCTTCAGGACACGTGCACTGGGGAAGTTTGGTTACTTCCTCCAGAACTGAAACAGTCTGAGAGACGACGTGGGCAGGCATTCAAAAAAATCCCATGCATGCTTCAAGTTTGAGCTGGGGGAAGTGTAGAGGCACCAATTGTGCACACAAAGTGTGGTTGCTTTCAGAGGCATCGAAGTGATGGCATCGACTGTCTCCAGCACATCTTTGTTTCTGGGACCCTCTACTGGCAAATGGATGAGGGTGGCCACTTCTGCCGTTCCCGTTGCACGCTGGGCAGGGGATGTTCCTAAACAGCACGGCAACAACTACTGCAGGAGGAAACCCCTCTTGTGTTACCCTAACTACTGTAAATATATAGAACCATAGAATCGTTTAGGTTGGAAAAGGCCCTTAGATCATCGAGTCCAATACTATATTTTATATACACATTGTCTTATAGATATAGTTATATAGCTATTGTTATAAAATCATGGGGTATTTGAAAAGTATTCTGTAGTATTTTTTATGCAAGTACTTATATTCTTAAGTAACTGGCCCATCTATCTAAGCCTGCCTGCCTTATAAAGAGTAAACAGTGAATCTTCAGTGACGGTGGAAAAACCAGACTTTTTGAAAGCAGAGGGCAGGAAAAGGGGAGGAGGCACGCGGTGAAGTGTTAGCTGATTCCATATGAGATGATCTGGCAGCTCCTTGGATGCGATATCTTGCCTTTGCCAAATAGAGCTTTGCATTGTGCCTCGTGGCTGGGGCAGTGCCCGTTGTAGCAGAGGTCGTTGTCACCACATGGGGTTCCGTCTTGCTTAAATACATCCATGGGGCAGGTCCCTGAAGAGCCGCTGCAGTACTCTGGGAGGTCACATATGCTTCTTTTTCGTCTGCAGATTTTTCCTGCTGGCTGAAACTAAAAAAAAAGCCCACAAAACAAATTTTGAATGGATTTTTTTTTT
>NW_009219820.1:0-24778 GCF_000690835.1 Fulmarus glacialis
GAGCCCCAGGCCGCCATCAGCCACCCCGAAGGCCGCTGGAAAACACCCCTGAGGGTGTTTTCCCTCAGTGAAAGCTGCAGCCCACCATCACCCTGGAGGCTGCTTTCCCTCAAGGCATCCCCCGAGACCCTTTCCCACGCCCCACTGCCCTTCAGTTACAAGAGGAGAGCTCCTTCAGAGGAAAGGGCAGGACCATCCCGCCTCCTCCCACACACCCACCATGTAAGTGACACCCACCATGTTTTACTCTTCCCCTTGCACCACTGTCAATCATGAAACATCCCTGCGGGGTGGACGGCCACCTCGCATCACCACCAGCCTCACCAAGAAAGCAGAAGGCATCACTGCCACAAGGCCCTGGTGTCACGCTACTGCTGTCCTGTCCCCACTCCTCTTGCAGTGGTTTAAATGATCCAGGCATGACTCTTCCACCCAGCAGGACAACATTGTAGGGTGTAAGATGGCACATGGGGAAGCCTCGACCAAAAAAGCATAATCACACTGGCCTTAGGACTGAGAAGAGGCCTGGGGAGGATGTGGTCACTCGAACAGAACCATCACAAGGAGTTAACAGCATGTCTTTGGTAATACACTTCCTCAGAAAAACACCCCTAAGCTCAAGGGACTCTTATGAACATGAGATGATACAGATGACAGCCCAGAACTGGCTGAAGAGTGTTGATGAGATAGTTTAAATCCATGAAATATCCATGACTATCTTTAATACAGTAAATTGCTTATTATTTTCCAGAAGCAGTCTGCAAGAAGCCAGGGCAGCTACAGAAGTAGCTGGAGACCTGTGGCACTCAGGCTGCAAACGCAGCTGGAGGGATCAGCCTGGAATCGCAGAGAAAAGCTCGGGACATGGAGCTTCTACTGCCAGCCTGGTGGCTCACACCTAACCCACGTACCTGCTCAGTGGCGTGCGTAAAGTAAGCACAATCGTTCCAGGGGAAGTAAAGATCAGATTCCATCCTTCTTAAAAGCATAAAGGAAGCAATGGATCCTGTAGGTCAAGATGAAGGCACAGCAATAGGGCCAGTAGATGTATTAGTCTGGGGAGAGAACAGCAGCTTACAGCACAAAACCCCATATACATATGGGTTACATTTGTATATACATTTGTACATAACAAAGTCAAAAGATTTGTAGCTTGCCCTGCAGAGCAAACTTCCATCACCAGGAGAGCAATTGTATTCTAGATGGCATACTTCAAAGCATTTATACTGAACTGCTTGTATTTTCCCAGTTCTAGGACCTCGTACTTAAAAGAAACAAAAAAACCCCCACGCTCTTCTACATAGTCATCCTCAGGAGGGGAAAAAAACCCCCAAATATTAAACTGCCACATGCTACTTTTTCTGCTTTGTAAAACCAGAAATAAGATCAAGGGAAACTCAACGGATAGAGATAGCAAGTCTTGGGCACGGAATAAAGAGGCATTAAAAAACAATTATGCCCTTGCAAGTGATCTAATATTCTCCATTAGAGAGCATGAAATCAAGACGGATCGCCGTGTTTAGGGGAGGAGTGGTAGGGTCAAATACTTCCCCACGTGAAAGGAGCAGTAAGGCATCATCACATCATGTGAGAGCTCTGTTAGAAATCTTCAAAAATCAAGATTAACATTCAGCTCTTAGTCAGCATCGCATATGACTAAAGTTCTTAAGAAAAAGCCAGTCATAATTTAGCTTCAAAGCTGGTTATTGTTACTTTATTTTAAAGTTGTTGTTTTTTTAAAAAAAAAAAAAAAAAAGCAATGCCATCTCCCAGCAAGGCATTCTGATTGGGAGTACTCTAAGCGCAAAAAATGAAAACATTTCAAAACAACATTCATAGTTTTACAATGTCTATTTCAAGTCTGAAATGTAGTTTGTTAAGAGCACCTGAACTAAACAAAAATTAAAAATCACAACCACCCATCAGTAACAGCACTGTATACAGTGCTTCCATGACAACAGCCTATACCTTAGAAATTTATAAGCAAGCCCCACTTGCTTCTTCCTGGGTGCAAGGAGGTGTAACTTATTAAACTAAAGTTGCTAGGTAGCAATGCAATTTTCTAAGAAGAGTTAGCAGTACACCAAACCATCATGTAAAATAGGGGTAGCAGTCTTAAGCTATGACTAACATTTGATGCAGTTCAGGGTTTTCTCCTCAGTGCAAAAAGCGCAGATGCAAGGAAAGATGCATCCCTTAAAATAAATCCAGCTATTTTGGAGACAGATCTCTTGGTTTACCTTTTTCAGATCAGCATTTAGGTGATCAGTACAGGTGAAGACTTCGGGCTATCCTCTCCTCCTCCACAGTAAGGAATTCCAGGAGGCACAGGGAAACACTAAGGGGCCACAGCAGCATCTTTTGAGTATGCTTTTTCTTACTGTTTCTTTTCAGCAATCTGCAATGCAAGGTAGGCCACCATCTTCTGATGATGTTCCTTGAACAGGGCAGGCTTTTAGCACAGGAGGAGACAGACATTTACCGATTTAGAATTCAACTGTAATACACACTGAACAGAGACACATTCAAGCTGTTTAAAAATATACCTGCAGCATATTCCACAACACTTAGTGGTAAGAGCTTATCCTCCTAAATCTACAGACAGGAAGATAAGCATTCCCATTTTGATGAGGCGCAAGAGCTCAAGGAATCTTACTCACAGCCTCAGACTGTGGGGCTGATCGCAGGTGCTGGGAGTCCAGCCATCCCGTTACCACTCCGCTGGCTCCTCTGCCCGTCCTGCTCCCAGGCAAACCACAGGGCCAACCTCCAGCTCTGAACCCTGCTTCTAGGCTAGGCTGTTGCTCACTCCTTCACCCTTCACTGGCACAAGCCTTACCTGTTCAGAGGCCTTTCCTTCTGGGATCCGTCTTGAATTACATCCTTGTTTCTACCTGTTCTTTTCTCTCTCCAGTTCCACCCTATATATAATTCCTTTATATAAGCCTGCTGATTTAATTCACTAATCCAGAGAAGGAAAAAACCTAACTAAAATGGGTAGTTTTCTTCCCAGGTTAGCGAATTTAAGTGTTTGATGAGAAGATGCTATGAGCACCCCAGTACATGCAAGGGAGGCAACAAAACCAAGCTGGGAGCAGGCAAGCTGCCTGTGGCTTGCCCTTCTGGTAGTGGTGAGCCAGCAGACCAATTCAGCTGTCTGTGAAACTGCAGGCTACTTTGGGACAGAACACATAGAAGACTAAAAATAAGCTGGACACTTTATATCCATCTTGAATGTAAAGAATCTTTCCAAAACCCTTAAGGAGTTTTACCCTTGCTAACATCAGACTCGAGCATGTTTCCAAACTGAAGCATGTTTCCACACTATGCCCTCCTCCCTCCAATTTAAGTTACCACAACACATTAGCCAAGTACCAAGCCAACAGTAAGCATCTTAAATTGCCAAGTTATTCTGCAGGTTGTAATTACATTGGCCGTATCTATTTGCTTGTTATTGTTACAACAACAAACTGCCCCCGCCCCACTCAGTGTCCTGTTACAATATCAAGACACCTTTGGTCCACTCAAAGGTGAATCATTTTACACGTTACCAAATGAGACACCACCATAGAACGCACATTTAAAAATACCATTTATAAAAACAGAAATTTATTGTAAATTTAAAAAACAAAAGGAGATTAAGTTTCTTGATAAAAATTATTCACACAGCATTCATGTTGTGATTTTTTATTTTATTTTTGAAATGAAACCATTGTACATTGTACAAACCATAACTACCGATGGAATAAATAAGTGAAAAATTATACTGCTGTACAACACACACACACACAAATCATAAGATGGAAAACGATTAGGTATTGAAGAAAACAAAATTCTTTACACCTTCTAACAGGCCCTTAGATATAAAGAACATTCCAAAACATGACAATGTTTATGTATGAAGATCGCCACCCAAAACCAATATTTTATACTGCCTTGTTGATTATTTTTTGTTGTTTTGTAAGTGCCAGCACTTTTTGGAATGTTTAACAACTACTTTCCCAAGCATAAAAATTCCAAGGAATAGTTCTGCTATAAAATGTTTGGCTGAGTAAATCGCTTATTCGGAAGGCCTTCCCACATGTTCCACAAACTCAGCTAATTTACTTGCTTGCTTCTAGTTTCTTTTTTTCTTTTTTTTTTTTTCTTTCTTTTTTTTTGTATTTATTTGTAACTGAAGCTCCAACATTCAGCATTGTAGCAAGGAAGCACTTCTTGATATTTGCACTATTTCTAAAACATTAGCTGTATGAGAACTTTCAGTCATCTTGAAGAAAATTACATCTCTCCTTCTGCTCCACGTCTCAATGCTTTCAATAAACCCTTTTACAGTGAGTTCATAAAACAAGTTTCCGGTAGAGATAGGTCCAAGCCAAAAAAAGCTGGATTTAGATCTGGTTTCAAACCTCAGGTCGATTTGAATTCGATGTTCTGGTTTGGTCCCATCTGTACTTTCTGGCATTAAAATGTGTTTAATCACATCCGTTGGCCCATAAATGTTATCAGGCACTTCAAAAAAAGACTAATAACAGTCTTATACACTATTTTGGATTTCTTCATACCAGATAATGTCAAAGTCTCTTCCCTTAGAGACTGACAATAACAGGTCTAAGGAACCCAAATCTATCTGCTTGTTCAGTTGTCTGTTGTCACTAGAATCTGGTTAAAAAAAAAGTTCTGAATGTATTCTGTATAAGCTGTAAATAAAGCATTGCTACTTTAGAAATAAAGCCTCTAAGGAATATGGTTATGATGCCTTGTCTTGTAAGCCACAGAACAATGAACAGTTCTGAGCAGAAGCCACAGGAGAGAAAAGGAAGTTTGTAATTAAATCTGTTGATGTCAATAATGCCAATAAATGCTTCTATCTAATGAAAAATTTGAGGTATTTTTAGTGCTATTTATATATTTTATTTCTTCCTAAAGTACAGGAATTAGTTTCTAAATGAAAAGTCTATTTACTCCCTTGGAAACGTCTACAAAATTAAAATTAAAAACTTGCTGCGATGCACCTGAAGATAGGGATTAGTAAACATGACTACTTGTCAAAGGTGGCATCAGATTTGTTTTGTTTTAGCATTAAAAACAACAAAAAGTTAGTAAATCAAAAATATTTTTAAGTCTGAATCTTTCTAGATTTGCCCATTTAATATATCAATAGAACTTCTCACAAAATATCACTTAAATCTGAATGCAATATACATACAAATCAATCGTCATTGACCAGTTATCCACATTTTAGGCATACACACAATTCAAGAGAGAATTCTACCGTTTCATTGCATATATTGTGCAAATATAGTTTTTGGCTCCTCATTTCCTTATTTTCAGAATGTTAGTGGACTTCATGATCAGACCAGAAATCCCAAAAACTTATTAGGGAGCACACTGTTTTCATGAATGATTTGCAATCAAATTTTATTCAGTTAAAATCCAAAAAGTTTTATTTCAACATAAAGGAAAAGTTCCGAAACTGAGTGTCATACGTTATTTGGAGTTCAATCCTACAAATATCTTATGGAAGGTCAGTATTGGCTCCCCACTCCTCCCTCCCTCTATTCCCTCCCCCCACCTCCCCATTGTTTTTCATAATAAAGTGGTAATTGCAAACGCAATGCAGTAGTCTAAGTGCAAGCCATTTTCACTATTGGAGAATTCAGAAATAAATAAGCTTAATGAAGAGCTAATTATGAAAATGTATCAACTGGAAGCAATTTTTTTCATTTAAAAAAGTATTTACAGTTCTTAGCTTACAAACTATATGCAACCATTTTCATAGCTGTGAGATCATATTTTAAATTACAAGTTCCATCTCCCTCACAAAGTGAAGACAGACTAAGGGCCCAATCCAGTAATACGTATGTACGTACATACGGATGTACACGCACGTGTGTGTACTGAAGTGAGAAATAAGCCAGGTATTTATAACTGGGAGCTCACCCTGGAAGTACAAAGCCCACTGTAAGATCAGGCCCTTGTGACCCGATGCAGATGGTTCTGCACTTCTACATGCCGCGAATTTGAAGGGAGTTGCACATGCTTAGTGCCTTTCAATCAAGTTGAGAATAAGCACACTTCCACATAATTGAAAAAGAAGGAACATTTCTAACAACGATGTAGGGACTATGGAAACAACAAGGCTTATTTACAAGACTTGCTGAAAGAAAAAAAGAAATACCAAATACAGTATTAACGTGGAACATAGAAGTAAACATTTTATAAAGAAACAGTACAATGAAATCCAGTTCAGTGAAAACATGATATCAAAAAAGACCAATTGAAAATAAATTCACTGTGCATCAATCCCTTTGATCCTATTTATGTACATAGTGGAACTTTTCTGTAAAGCAAGTTGTACCCAGTACAGACATCCGGACCTAATACGTAAGTATTTTAACTGCTGTGTTATAGTATATATTCAGATCTGGACTATAAATGGTAAACAGATCATGTTAACTTCTGATGAAGTTAAGTATTTAGAAGACCAAATTTACAGTTGCGAATGCCATGCATTCAATAAAAGATCTCCACTATAGCTGCTAAAATAAAATATCAAGCTCCTTTTTCTCCTTGGACTCCAAGAGTGAAAATGGCTTCCTGATCTGTATGTTAAAAATTTAAGCACCAGGGATTTAAAAATTAAAAACAAAACAAAAACCCCAAACAAAAAAAAAAAAGAGAAAAAAAAAGCCTTACTACATGGCATTATACAAACATAGGCCACTTCGCAAAGGAGACAGTTGCAAAACAACTTTTAAAAGTTAGCACTGTTTTCAGAACACAAGGCACAAAACAAAAGCAGACATCACGCCAGAACAATGAACTTCACATGAAAGCTAATACCTGACCTGTACCATCCTTAAATATCTTACAATGTTAAATAGAGAAATGAAAAAAAAAAAAAAAATACAGCAGCAACATAATTGTAATTTTGACTTTAGAAACAGTGCGTAGACCCCTCCTGAGTTGTTTACTCCAACCATTTCAGAGACAGTAACTTAAAAGTTCTCAATGTTTGTTTCACAGGAAAAAGTTTTCAGTGTCTGAGAAGTTAAACCTTTGTTAGGCTTTCTTGGATTTTCGCTTGGTAACTTGAAAAGTTAGGAGTTCTGTCCTCATCCAAGAGAAGATGCTTAAGTAAGGTTGTTCTATAATTAAGCCCACTGATGTACCTTACATAAAAACTGACCAGAAAAATCTATAGTCTAAATCTCTTCAACATTTTGTTGGGAAGCCTCTACTTTCATCTTTTTAGAAGGTGGCACTCCTTCAGAGTCCTTAATGAGGGGGGAAAGAAAAACAACCACGTTATCACTGCGCTGAATTTCACGCGCCATAAACACCAAAAAAAAGCATGAACAAATTCCCTGGTGTGTCACTTGTAAAATACAAAGCATCCCTGGATATGAGAATGACATGACCAAGTACATTTGCTTCCTGAAATCATTCCTCTACTCACATCTTACCTCAATGTCTTTACCCTTGTTGTCGTGTACTGACAAAGGGCAAAATTCTAGTTCCAGGCTAAAAACCACAGTGAATATTCCAAGCAACAGCCTTAATGCATGGTTATACCTGGACTTCCCTCAGCTCCATACTCGAGCACAACCCACACCAAGTGCACACGAATTTTCTCCTGCTATAGCCAAAGCAATCTCTACAGGACAGAACACGCAAGGTTTGGAAAGTGTAAGGTGTGCACTGAAACAAACCACCCACCCACAAGGAAAACCAATGGACTGAGCAGTGCTCTGCCTGAGGATCTCGGTGTGAGCAGGACAACTGCAAGGATCATTTCTTTCTCCCACCCACCCAGAATTTTTCAGTATACCAGTGAGTAAACATCCAAACATCTCATCCACTGAATATACAAAAATTAACTTTCCTAACTGCTATATGCATTTACTTTTATAGAAGGTATTTTACTTCTGAATGGTCCTCAAAGGGTTCTGTCCAGTAGGTCAGGTCCGAGCAATTTATTAACATGAAATTTTAATATTCCCTTACAAAACTAACACAGACTGGTTTAGGAAACTGAAAAGTAAATCAGACCAATCTAGTCTTGCTGTTCAAATTATGTGAAATGCAAGAACCCAATCAAATTAATCACAAAACCAGATACATTTAATACTCTAAAGCTGCTTTACTGTCCTCACCTTTGGAAATGAGTCTAAATACACAACCGGCCTTCTTACATTTGCTTTTTGGTAAAAATACTCTTTTCCAAATTCCAAGTAATGGGGCTTTTGCGCTTAAAGTTACCTGAGAGTTTTTAGACGCCTCTGTAATTATATCGTTTTCTCCAGAAGACTGAATTTCTGCTTTCTCTGAACTATTCATGGAATTCTCCATTGAAGACTGTGAATTCTGTTCATCAGAGGTATCTGAAATTTCAAGAAATAATTTTAAACAAACAAATGAAAGCATTCAGCACGAGCTTTTAAGATGTCTTCATATTAGCAACATCCCAAACACATAAATTTCACCCACGGGTAACCATTAACGATAACATACATAACAACTGTATGAATATAATGAATTAAGCTCAAACTCCGGGACCACAACTGCTGGCTGCTGCCAGAAGACCTTCGCCTCCACACTGCGGGCAGTATACAACTGCTGGCATCAGTCCCTAGAGGGAGCTAAGCTCCCGCACACCGTGCAACACAAAACGACGTCAATGCTATTAACAAACAAGTTTCAACATTAACTTCACAAAGGGACTGACCGCAAGGAAACTTGCTTCAAACCAGAAGTAAAAGGCAGCTACAAAAAGGGCTGAATAACTAATGGATCTAAAACTGTGTAGCTAAGAACAGAGAATAAAGTTATCCGAATTGAAATTCCACCATATATTTAAAATCCACTTTTTTTCCTTGATACTATTTTAAGATAAAATTTAAAATTCAGCTAGCTAGCTAGCTTAACCATTAAGGTTGTAGAATTTTTAATTCTGGTGCATACTTATGGAGAAATCTTCCAGCTTGTTATAGCTTTTTACCTGCTTCCAATTTTCTTTTTTTTTTTTTTTGTCTTGTTTTCTTTTTTTTTAAACCCTTCTCTCTCTCTCTCAAAGCAGGACTTACAGAGGACTCAGGGTTAAAGCACCCATTCACTCGAAGAGGGGATAGGGGCACTTAAAATGTCTTTACAGTTAAAGATCCCTGGAAGTTTAACATAGTATGTCCAGAAGCAGAGACTCAACAAAAAACCAAACCAAAACAAAAACAAACCACCCAAAACCAAACCCCTTCGATTATAAAGGGTCAGTTATATTTCTTTCAGTATCCACATCAAGAACAGTGTAAGTACTGGAACCCATTCTTTCATTCACCTCATTTCAAAATCCTTTTTGACTTTTATGAATTCTCAGAAGTATGCATGGAATCAAGTTTTATGAAGTCATCTCTCCACAGGTCCCTGACCCAAGAAACACATACATTTATTCTAGATGAAGAGAAATGCAAGATCAAAAATTTTTTTGGACAACTTTGGTTAATGAAGATGACATAACCACCGAGTAATGGATATTTTTGTGGTGTACTGTGTAAAAAGCATCACAAGCATTTCTGAAAGTTTCTCTGACTGAATTTGACATAAAGCGACACCTATGATGAGCAGTCTCAAAGATCTTATTCAGCAAACTTGGGACAGAATCGTCCTCCTTTCCATGTCTCACCAGAAAAGCATGTTCATACTGATAAAAACCCAAGTCCCAAGGGTCAGAAGGAATTTCAATTTCAATTTCTGTTGTGTATGTCTGAGCATACATTGCAACTTGAGCTAAGGAGCACTCTCTGATGTGCACATCTCCCCATGACAAAAACACACTGAAGAGCAACTTCCACAATGGACAGCTCATAGCTGCTGTGTTCTCTTCCAGTTGCTACTGACAGCTACCACTCATGCTGCTGCTGGCCTTTGGGCAAGGGGATCCGTATTTTAAATTGCCAAGCCCCAAGCTATTCTGATACCTGCAATGACTTGTTCACACAGCAAAATGTTTTACTTGAGAAGTCCACGTTAGGTGTTTCTAACCACCCAAACTGGCCCCTAGCTTTAAGGAACCTCCCTGATTTCAGTGTAGTAACATGAGATAGACGTACAAGGTCATTAACCCTATCCAGTTGAATAATGTCACAATTCCAAGGGTTTGGCTGATCATAACACTTCAGTAGATAAATAATTATTTAATTTTTTTTTTTTTTTTTTTTAAACACACTGCGTATAACCAATAGAAAAAAACATATTAATAACGGGTATTTTTTGCCATTACTTAATACACTTTTAAACATGGCATATAACCAATAGAAAAAAAAGCATTAATAACGGGTATTTTTTGCCATTACTTCTCCCTTTTATTTTACAGTAACTGGCTCTGGAACTAATCCAGAGAACTGAACCTAAATTTAGTCAGGGGAGCGTGTATGCTATGTAACAGCTTCACACAAGCAGGTTCAGACAATATTAGACCTAGAGGTAAATTCTTACCGTTTACCATGACCAAATATGCTAGTCGAGATTTTCTTTGAAGGATATGGCTTTCTGATTTATTTCAGTTTGGTGACGATTCAGTTGTCAAATTTTAACCCCAGTTAGCAATGACAACATTTAACACACTTAACCTTTCTGGTATTACCAAGATAAAAGCTCTAAATTTAAATTGGTTAGTGGATCTACTGAGCTAAGAACTACATCAGGAGGGCATAATTTAATTGCTTTGCTATGGGAAGAATTCTGCAACCAAATTATTAGAATGGTGTTAAGGACATCTTTTATCTGTTATAATAGGATGAAGAAAGTTATCTTCCCAAGAATATAAATACAGAGCATGTTTCAATTGCCCAAAATACCATTTAAGAGTGAGGTTCAGAATAATCTCTTAACCCACATGTATTTTTAATCTGTGCACAACTGCAGTACAATATTGTAACACTTTTAGAAAATTAGGACAGAATTCAGAGCTAACTTTTTGATAAATAACTAGCAAGGTTAAGAAAAAAGAAAGCTTACATTAAAGTTTACACAATTAAAAAAATAATTTCAAAGTATGTCACCTCTATTTTACTTTCACACTAGATAACGAACATTCACAGATCTACAAAAGTAATCCTACTTTCTAGGATTTGTGCAATTACATGGTAGCAGCCATTTTAAAAATGATATTAAACTATTTCTTCTTTCAAGACTGAGGTTATGGCAACAATAAACTAAGTATTTTGTTTGTTTCTTCTCTGAAAAGACCCTGAGTGTCAATCTCATCTTTCCAGTTGTGTGGAAGGATCACAGGTAGGCCAGAGAGATTATGGCCTATTCTCACATAAAGGCTGAGAATTCAGAACCGTTTCTTTCAAATTGTTATTATTCAGTTCTTAAAATGGATAAGCAAATAAATGATACACTAAAGGATAACATTTTTTGTTTGGCTTTGAAGATGGTCTTTTCAGCTTACCTTCTGAACCAGGCTGCTCCTTTGCTTCTGTCTGAGTTTCATCAGACTTTACTTCAGTGCCGTCTGCTTGCGTTGCCAAGTTCTGTTCTGGTGCTGGACTTGAATTACTGCTGTTTTCTTGTTTTATTGGAGAAGCATCAGCTATTGAACTCTGGTTGCTATTGTCATCTGTTAACAAAAGAGTTAAAAACGAGAAAGTCTAATTTGACGAGATAAAAAGCACACCTTAATTCTTCCATATTTTTCCTGTATTATTCCCTGATAACACATGATATAGTCTAGCTTGTTTGGGATCAAGTCCAAGCATCTAGACTAACACTAACTTTTTTCCACACCACCAGTTTTTGCTCTTGCAGCCTATGTTATAATACAGGAGTTTTCTAGCAGTTACTAAAAACCAGAAAACATCAAAAAAGGTGCTCTAACTAATAGTATACAATAAAACCAAGAGTGTTTTACTCGGATCTCTTCCAAAAGAAACCAGAATTCTGTAGTATGAGTAAAACAGATCAACTGAAGCGACAGTCTCGTTTTATAGTTCATATAACGCAAGGCTAATTAAATGTTCATGCTGCAGATTTACAAATACCCATCACTACAATGTTCAGGTGAGCAAATAGTTTTTGAAGTGTGTCCTGAAGGTAAAAAAAAAAACAAAACAAAAAACCAAAAAAACCCCACCCCAACAAAACCCCGTCAAGGTAAAATGTAACGTATAGTCCCAATTATCAATAGTTTCTAAGTGATAATTGCCCACAATATTCTCTAGCCTCCACTAACTTGGACCACGGTAACTTTCTGCTGCACAGATCGTGTCTCTGTAGTTAACAGGAAATACTCTGCCTGTACCCTTTTCCTGTGAAAACCAATGACAGTGGTTTAAGTACCTCAGCTAACACTTTATGGATAGCAGTGGGGTGCAACTTCCTGTAATCTCTAAGCCAGTTTAACAACCATGGGTAACCAAAAGGGAAGCTCCCGCTCCGTAAAGAAAACTAACCCAGCAAAACATTATTCGTTAAATTACTAGCATGCAAGTCGATCCACCTCCTTCTGCATCTGTACAATCATTACATCCAAAGGACTTCAGAAACACATAGCTGGTGATGGGACCATCTCTTTTCAGAGCAGCTTGAAGTCAGATCAGATTAAGTTTATCATGAAATTGTACGGTATGGCTTAAAAACACAAGTGACATATGATAAGAAAGGAAGTAGTATATTCACCTCATGGATGGAAGAAAAAAGACTTAAGAAAATTAAATGGCCTGACCAAGGCAAAAGCTAAGTAGTTTGAAACAGATGAAATATTAATCCAGATCTGTGAAAATCCTGCTCAATCCTTCAATCGCAAGACCATACTCACTGTGAACACTGCAAAAAACAACCAGGAGGCAATACAAATGCAAATAAAACTGAAATGAAAAATTTGCAACCCACTAAATGTGATCTTATCAGCTCAAATAGTGCTGCATTCTCAGCCATAATTGTTATCCAAACACCTAGAAGGTAAAAAATTGAAACAGAGCTGAGCTGTGCAAGCTCCTCTGTAATAACTACCAGGTTAACACTCAACAGTTTATGCTTTAAAAAAAAAAAATTAAAATTGAAAAAATTTACTTCATAGGGCCTGACTGGCAAGCAAAAAAATGTTTTCTTCACCAGTTAATTTCATCAAATTGAAGCAGAAGGAAGACACCACAGAACCAGAGCTTGCTTTCTTGGGTCTTAGAGAATTCTTTTGACCTGACTCACCTATAGACTTAAAAAGTACAAAACCTGCACAAATTATAGTAGGTGCCACTGAGGCTTTGGGGGTCTTTTGGCTCTTCAGGCAGCAAATTCGACAGAGTTACTACTTCACCTGAGTGTAGTATTTTGAATGGTAGATATTTCTATTTTTATTTTCGTATTTAGTTCCACTAACAATTTTTTTCCCACACACACAGCCCAAATAAAAATGGCATTTAAACAACTGTTAGTACATCCACAGAAGAGAAGTCCAAGGTACCAAATGAGTATCTGACGCTGTTTTCACTTTGACTCTATTGTGTTGTCCATACACTGAGCAACAGAGAACTGGACACTGTTAAGTTATACTTTTATAGCAGTGTAATAGGGTAATCGGGGCTGACCTTCTCCCACTCACCATGCATGTCCATCATCCCTGGAGAGGAGCTGTTCTCTGGAGTGGTCACTTCAGAGCCACATTTTTCATCTTTGCCTTTTTTCTTATTCTTATTTTTCTGAAAAACAAAAGGTGCCACAAACAAATGAGACTATCACCGTGAAGAGAAACCCATGTTGCAATATAAAACCCTTCCCACTCATTACTTCTGTAAGCACCTCTGTTAATTTCAAGTGAGAAATAAGGCAAACATAATAACAACTGACATTATCAATAATGCATTAATCCCAATAACTGCAGGACTGTTTTTCTAATTGTATTCTTCACGACACAAACCACTACGATATATAGGGTTTTATCCAGAAATCCTAGTACAGGTTAGCACTTAAACATGTTTTCCATCTTCAAACAGCTGCACAATTTTTGCAAAAAGTACCAAAGTTCTCAATAATACCCCTCATTCTACAAACAGGGAATTTGAGGCACAATGATTAAATGGCTTGCTGAAACTGAGTCAGAGAACTTGGGAGGTACTGGCTGCTAACTTTGTACTCAGTCCAAAGAGCTACAAAAGAAAGGTCAAAAGAATCTCTGCTACACCAGGAAAAGGGAAGAACATCACTGATCAGAGGCAGGGCTAAGATTCATGAAACTACCCAATTTCTGAGCTCATAATTCTGCTCACTATATAGTTTATGCATATCAACACACTGCTACAAAACTCAATACATTCTCCCTTTCATTTCAGAAAGCTTGTAGAATACACCTAGACAATACGCATGCATGCACAACAGGAATGATAACAGATCTAGAATTTTAACACTGAAGAGACAGCTTTTTACCTCTTTCTCAATGACCAACACTGCAGAGACCTCCTCCTCTACAACTAATGCTGTTTCTCCATTAAAACTAAAAGATGGATTAAGAAGAATCAGATTGGCCTAAAACAAAGACCTTAAGCAAGACAGTCCTACATGAACAATAGGTCACAACATGCTCATGACCGAATAACAGTATGGACTGCAAGCATTAAAACAAAGGAAGAGACAGTGGCATCCATCACGTGGAAAATCTGCGTCTGCTAAGGGATGCAGCATTTTCAATTAAGAGGTGACGTAATCAGTCTCATAGGAGAAAGAGCCAGCTGCATTGCTTTTGGAGGATCCTGCGTGCCTGCTGAGAAGACAATTAAAAGCCTGACTCTAGGAAGAACGCTCAGCAACCCATCCATTCAGATAAGACAGCATCCTCCAAGAAGGGAAGCAACTAAAACAACAATCAAATATCGTCTAAGACTGCAGAAGAAATTCAACAAGTGATATCTGGAAGGACTTTTCCCTCTATTTTAAATAGATTATTAGGCTTATTTTTAAATTGTATTTTTCCTTCAGAGAAGGCAGATTTTATTTCCTAATATGTGAAACAGAAGTGAAAGCACATGGACTTCTTTACCTTTGCAAAATGGAAGTTCAGAGGGGACATAGTCTCTCTCAGGTTTGTTGGGGTTTTTTTAAAGGTAAAAAGGACACTTTTGCCACAAGAGAAATATTGAAAAATGACTGCGAGCAACTTAAGCTGAAAAGTTTTATTTAAAAAGGTTTAACCATGAAAGTGGTGAGGTTCTACAACAGCCTTCCAAAACCAGTAGGAGGAAAGAGCTTAGCTAATTCTAGTTCAAAGAAATGTCAAAGTGTCTTAGGAACAACACGTGAGGGGGGGGAAGTAATCTAATCTGTGTTCACTAAAATCAAAGACAACTTCCATTTGAAACATGAAGCAGTAAGGAAGATCCCATTCTCCTATTCTAGTAAAAAGCAAGTATACTGTCTGCTCCTTCAAAGGTGGATGAAACTGGATATAAAAGGATGTCCACAACAAAATTAAATAGCCAAGATGACCCCTACCTGATATTTATTTTTAAAATACATGCACTTGTTTTAATTGTGAGAACTTTCAGAGCAAAAAGACAGAAACCTTACAACATCAAGCCTGCAACAACTGCAGCTGCACAACAGCCTCTACTTGTAATGAACAGAATGTGACCGTAGGACACTGAAGTAACTGATCTTGAACAAGTGTCCCCATTTCAGCAAATCTGGAGCCTAAACCTAAAGATGATGGCTCAAAAAATACAATTAAACTCTGCACATAGAAACCGTTATATAAACCCATTCTTCTTAACAGAGAATCTGACTTTAGGTACCAGTCACCTTGAAAATTCATCCAGAAACTCACTAGAAATTCTTTTTCAAAGTTCCATGCTACCCATCATGTAGGCATACCTCAACTGTGGGAAAACAATTTTCAGAAGCCGTGAGCCTAAATATCCTAAATATCAATCTCCCCCTTTTTTTCTCTCCCTTTCTTTCTCTCCTCTCTCTCTCTCATAGATAGCACAGCTTTTCCCCCCTATGTATTATGAAGATTAAAATCAAGACCAAACATTTGACAACTAGAAAGAATGAAGAAGTTTCTGTAAAGAAACCAGCAAAGGTTTCCCAATTCACAAGGGGTTACTTCACAGAGATGCTGCTCAAGCACTGGAAGAATACAAGAGGCTTACCACAACTCTGACAGTCACAGAAATCTGTGGTACAACCAAAGGTACAGAAATAAACAAAGTCAGTTAAAAAAATGCTAATCAAAAATAGGTCTTGATTTTGGACTTTGAGTAAGACAAGATCATGACACTGTCTTGTCTGAAAAAACATGATTTTACACATTTATTAACATAGTCGTTTTCTTCCAGACAGGTCTTAACTCATATTTCAAATAAAGTAAAAGCACGTGACAGCCCAAGGAAGGAGTACCAAACTTAGGATACATATTCTATTGTATGATTAATTTACTGTGGTACCATGGATTAGTTTTCTCTCCATAAAAATATTTCAATTTATAAAATGAGAGCAATGTTAATTTTGAAAAACAATTTGTAAGCCTTATCAGCTTTGATTTTTACACTTATTTTTACGCCACATGATTGTATCATGGCACATGAACAGTGCACACTAAGAACATAAACATGATGCATACACAAAACATTTATCAAGAGAAAATACACATTACAATAGAAGCATGTCTGCTGCATTGCTTGGGCTAGACATCTTAATACAAGCGATCTCAGTTCGACAGGATTTTCCTACCCTTATTTCAGTGTTTTGCACCTATTTTTGAGCAAAACAGCAGAGATGCACAGATAGAATACATTCTCTGCAGTTCCAAACCAGCTAATTTCTTTTAAAGCATCAGGCAGAAAGAGGGGAAAGTAATCAATGTCTTAGCTTTCCCTCCCCACCTCCGAATTATTATGTTAGAGAAAGGTTTCAAAAATCAGTTTCAAGCCGAATGTTCAACAGTTATCTGAGAATTGATCCAAGTTGGCTCCGGGAAGACTGCCACCCACTGAACCATCAACATCACTTTCCATAGAGATCAGCATTTGCCTACAGCTCCTCTATTCAAATGCTTGCAAGACCCACACCAGTTTTAGCTTAAAGGCTCAAAGAAGAGCGAGCATATTTCTTTCAACTTTCCCTAAACATGAGTGTCTACATCTTGAAAAAAGCAAGACATCTGCAGGATACTTACATCATCAACTTTAGGCTCTGTTACTGGTACCCATTTGTAAATCCTTAGGGATGTGTCGCCAACTGTCACCCACTTCTTCTCCCTATAAAATTACAATGCAGGAGAAGTTAAAGTTAAACTTCGGATTCAAAAGAAAGTGATCTACTATCGTAAGTTGACAAGGATTTAAATAGGCTATTAAGTAGGATGATCTCTATTACATCGCCTTTAGTACTGCACTGTGCAAACTGTTCTTTGCATTTCACAAACTTGTTAGAGCACTGCTAACCTCCAGATTTCTCAGGGCTGTTACTTGACTAGGTGAGTAACTGCAGTAGCAGTAATAAGATCTGGATTAAAGATACAGTTAAGAAGAACAGCTATTGAAAATGCAGATTTAATGCCTACAATTTTCAAGTTTCTAGAGAGCAGAAGAGGTTTTAGACAGACCAGTGTGTTTTGATTGTCATGAAGCTGTTTAATGGTATTAGAAATCTAAACGCATTTTGACCATCTGAGGTTTATTTTTGGGTAGAAATTTGCTGCTAGCAATTTAACATTCACTCAACACTCCTGTCAGACAGCTCTGAAATTCTAGCCTTAGAACCAACAGCCTTATTGGTAGCAATATGGGCCGTGATGCAGAATTCAGACTCTGGAGAGCCTAGCTCTCTTGGACAGCAAAGGCTGAGAAGGCTATCAGAAAGGGAAGAAGCATAACCTACGGCACTCTGTGCAGACCCCTGCCAGCCAGCCATGAAGTCGTGACATTGACAAATCGTGAAGGAAATCTGGCTGGAGGGCGTCACTACATTAGGGGGCCACGCAGACACAGAGTGCGGAGATGGAAAGGATGCTGAACACTTTGTTAAGGGATGAATTCCTTGAGCTCTTTACATCAAAATATTAAAGGAAGGTCCACAATGCCAGAGAAATTTCATCACAATTCTGTGATCAGTTTTCAGGTCACAGATAACCACTGCTGGTTCCTGGGTTTGCAATATAGCTCTGCAAATGGATCGATTAAAAGTTAACAACAAAGACCAATTCTATTAAATATTCAGGAACATCTGAAATTAATTTGGCATGAGATCTCAAGCATTTTTCTTTTTTAAAAACACGTTTAAATAATAGATATGGGATCCAGTTATAGATTTAAAAAAAAAAAAAAAAAAGAAAAAATGTTCTTTGCAGGATGGGAGAAGCTGGACGTGACTCCAAATATATATGGGATAGCTCCATTTTTAGAAAGGGCTTCCAGAATCAAAAGCAGCCACATTGTACAAATGCCACAAACATGCTCCTGACTATTTGTTTTAGCTACTAAAGCCAATCTTATTTGTTCTCCCTTTAGAGGAGACACTTTCCTGTTAAAAATAAAAATAAATAAGCTATATATGGCAATTTGATAACTTTTGGATCTGTCCACAAGGATGTTTTACTTAAAAGTATAAAACTATTTCAGATTCATTTCTTTCCCACTGCTGGAGCTCAGTTTTTCCTCAATGTGTTTAGATACATCCATTTTGGTACGCTAGATGGCTGAAGTATGTCAAAACCCAATTTTATGCTAATTTGGAGCTCTACTGCTAGATGTGATAAAAATGACAGTGGAGATGAGGGCATGTCAATAATGAGAACATACTTAATTATGAAGAGATGATCATGATATAATTTTTTTTTTTTAAGGATACAAGACAAACCAAACTTATTTCTACTTCGGAAAACCTTTGAAATTATGGAAATAAAACCAGCTGGCGTTTTGTTTTGGGTGTGGGGACAGGTGAATAAATGCTTTAAAAAAAATCAAGATTTTAGTCTTTTCCTACAGCAAAATATTACTTAGAGATGCTGCACTGGAAAACCAAAAGTTCAAGATACCTGTTAGCATCTCAAAGCAGCCTCACACAGCATCTTCACTGGACAGACTGTAGAACACAGGAGGAAACCTATATTAGTAACTTTTTCCTTCTAGTATTAAAGTTAGCCCTGACATTTTAATTCTTTTGAGCTTCTTAAGTACCACTTTAAGTTTTGATAACCCTCAGCTATAGGGATTTTTTTACTGAATTCAATACACAGTAATTCAGACAACAATGGGAATAAAGGTATTTTGTGATGGAAGTACACCAACATCCCAGTCCTGCAAACACTTACGGCTAAAACGAAAACCCAACATCACACTGCTATTATTCAAATATTTTACATGTGTAAGCATTTACAGTATTGAAGGTTTAAGACCATAAAAGTATTAATAAGAAAAAAGAAAACCTCCCCTAAAACTTAATAAAATCATTGGCAGCACAAACACAAATTTGTTTACAAAGAAACATAATGACTTTCAGACATTTAAGATCAACAGGGTAAAATAACTTCAGGATTTAAGATGTTTATTGCAAATAAAGCTTCGAATATTATCTGTAATACTTACTGCCTTTCCATTTCAAAACAAAAACCAAAAACCAAACCAAACAAACAAAAAAACCCCCAAACTCCCAAAACCACTTCTACTCTGAACACTCATTCTTTATCTTTTGTGCAAAGACACCATCCCAACCTGCTGATCAGGGACTTTCCTTTTCATTTAGTTAGAATTGACAATTTACTGATGCTGCCCATAACAGTAAGTTTGCTAAATGCTGCACAAACTACAAAATATTCTCACTGACCGAATGCCAGAGTAGGAACGAGGAATTAATGAACTCTTGTGCCCATTCTGCTGTGAAACCTACAGCAGTTTCTCCACCTGTTTTCCTGTCTGTAAAATGGATCTGCTGTTGAATCCACTCATCCTGAGACCCTGACCAGAATTCCACCCCCTTAACTCTATTCCACCTTTGTTAAGCGATCGCTACGCAATATTTTTATTGCACCATCCCTTGTTATACTACATAGGTTGATCTCTATATTGACTGCTGGATTGGAAAACTTTTCAACCTGAAAAGTTAATCAGGCTAAAAATGTGGCAATTATCAACTTTACTTGTCCATGTCTAGCTGACAAACTCCACAGCTTTAAAAAAAATACATTTTTTCGGGTTTCAAACCTCTCCTGTTCCTCCATGAATGACTCAAGAGTAACAACACTGGAAAATGGCAAAACTTAAAATATATACAAAACTATTTTTTTCTTTTAATCTTCCATACTGAAAAGTATCTTAAATATTTTAGTTATAGTAAATTCAGAAACTAATCAATGCAACAGAAACAAATCCTTACATTTATCTGAAATTGTGTTAAAGCATTTTTAAATTCTGAACCGTATCTGCACAGCATTTAAAGGACAGCGAAGAATACGTAGGGTAAGCATTAGTATCAACACTTCTTTAGTGCTTATGCCCGAGGCATACTAATATCCTAGAACTTACATAATTATATACTCAATTCCCCCTTCTAAATAGCCCAAGACTCTTAAATATATTTGTATTTTGTATATTAACACTAAAGCTCCAAAGATGAATATCAAATTCCATGTATAAAAGTAATATACCGGTGAGCAAACACAACAGTGTATATTACACTTATACATAAAGTGTCAAGGCAGCTTCTGCAGCAGCAATGAGTGCTAGAAACATTTGATGGCACAGAAACAGAAAGCCTTTACTGCCAATATATTACCATTCAAGAAAAGGCTTTCACACTTGTTTGGCTTTTTACCGTGACTATCATTTATCATAGTGATCTGTATTTACACAAGGATTTGCTCCCACATACCCCATCTTCTGTTGATGATCACGAAGTGACGTCATAATGCTGAATTTATCACATCACACTCACTTGCATTGCAACAGAGTTTGGTGAAAATCACAGAATTATGACCTCCCTGTGGGATCAAGCAAAGGAGAAAGGGGAATGGGAAAGAAAATGCCATTATTATACACAAAAAGTGCTGTAAGATGCACAAAAAAAGATTTTTTTGAAACATAGGCTTGCTTTTCAGAGCACACCTATTGCTATGTAGATGTTTGTCTACTGACTAACGTGAAATAGCTGCAAATATACATGGTGTTTCTTGACCACACTGCAAATACAATAAAATACCATGTAGCACGAATGGACAAAGACTAATGTTAAGGACACCTTCTCTCTGAGTTTAAATATAGTGCATTATGAGAGTCCCCTTTAACTTACACAGACCAGCATGTTTTTAAGCAAGTTCTGCTACGTTCCACGTTGCAACAAGCACCTTTTCTTACAGTAAAGAGAAACATGGCTTATGCATGACAAAACTCTACCTTTAACATACATCCAACTTCCACTGAAGTCAGAGAGCATACACTGGCTCAAAGAGAAATAATCATGAGCCAGAAAAAACGTACTGTAATTCAAGCATGATAACAGCGTGTTTGGGCCACTACAGTACTTCAGTACAGTTCCTGCACATACACGTATTTTTACTTCAACTGCCACTACATGAACTATAATCTTAGCAGGAAACCAAACACAGCCAATGTAGCCGGACTAAACTAGGGTGGCAATCTGGTAGTAGCGAACAGTCTTTTCCAAAGACATCATATTAAGAAGTTCTGTCATAACTACTTTTCAGAGTGAAAGCCTTTTTTAAGAAGGAAGCGCGAGCAGCAAAACCTGCAGAAGCTCAATTTCGGAGCATTACATACCACACAAAAATATTTTAGCAAGTCTGAATGGAGACAGTGAACAGAAAAGCTACAGCAGCATTGTCTAGAAATTCCACTCTAACTAGCTACAGCTAGCGATCCCAACCATCGGTACCAGGTAACATGATCTCACTGCCCGTGGTGACTTCGCTCCTCACAACATGCTTTGTTTTAAGCTACATCCCAAGTCACGTCTGGCTCTACAGCCAATTCCCTGCCATAAAAAATATTTAGCACTTTCTGTAAGTACTTTCATCAGCTGTCCAAGTTCACTTCTTCTTCATAAGGCGCTATCACTAATTCCTTGATTACGGTTTTGATGGGTCAGGAAAAGGTCAAATGACTTCTGCAAAGATACTGCAACTCAAAGACAAGGCAACACAATGAGATTTCCTCATTCCTGGTGCATTCTCTACATCAGGGTATCTATCTCCATCAGCCACACCATAGCTCCATCCTTAAATGTTCGCACAGTTGTCCAAAAGCTCAGCAGTGCCACGTACCCATGCAAATTATTTCACTGCCTCCCAAGACGTCCTAACCCTTACGCTTGCCTCCTGCCCATTACTTGTCTTTTAGTAAATGTCTGCATTTTCTTTCATTTAATAAATCAGACTTTTATGAAACAAGAGTGTTTCCATTATTTTTCTAACGCTTACTGAGGGCACAATAGTTTTTGCCTCTCTCTTCTTGAGAGCCCATTTAGAATCTACACATACCCATCAATCTTTAAAGACAAAAAACAACCCTCTACCTTTCACAGTTCATTGAGATGAATTTATCTCAGAGGACTTTTTAAAATAGACTGAAAGAAAACATTGTAAGTAGTGTTAAAAAAAAGTAGAACTACCCTATTATGGAAATTTAACATTTTTGCTACACAAATACAACACACCCATGTATTCTGTAAGACACGTGCTATGTGTTTTCTAAAACAGATGCTCATTCATGAGAGTGGTTTAAACAAAGGAGATACGATTACATTAATCTCAAGATAAAAACGTAACAACTTCACTGTTTACTACTAAGTTCCAGTAACACCAGAAGTGCTAGGCGCTCTACAAACACACACAAAGATAGGGTACCTGCATCAAAGGGCTCACTGTCTAATAAAGAATACGTATCTTCTAAGGAACAAAGTCTGCACTGATGGAAACTGCTTTCCAATAAGCACATTCATAGATGTGGCAGTACAGGCATTTGATAATATTGCACAGCAAGGCTGCTGCACACCTTCACAGACTGATGAAGCTTCGGGCAGCACGCACCAGAGCCACCATCCGCTCAGAAGAGTTTACAGCTCGGTCTGCCTCTCTACTCATCCTTGGCACGGAGCGCTTTGAGCACACAAGTCTCAGAAAACTCTGTTCTATTAAATGCTGGGTGCAAGGTATTTCAATCTTCAGTGGCTGCATTTCCACAGAAGAGCTGTGGATGGCAACAAATTGCTCCTATTATGCAAATGAAACTGCACACTTGGAAATTGCCTATGTGGCTCTTCTGAAGATGCAGGAATTGCTAGTGTGTAAAGTTCAATTTAACAAGCCAAGTCTTCTCAAAACATTTAAACCACAAGACACAGAATATCTCTTGCTGATTTCCCACCGTACTTGACTGCAGGTAGGGGGAAATCATGAGATCCACCTTCAAATTACGATTCCTTTAAAAATAAGAAAAATGGTTTATGTAAATACTTGTGAGATGCACAAACAAAAAGCCTATGAATACTTCTGACAATAATCAAAAGAAACATTGCATGATCCTGTACAGGAACCTTTTAAAGCAAGTTGTCTCTCATGAGGGTTAAAACGTGCAAAATCTATTTATACCGTAAGATTTCTGTTTCATAGAGGAAGCCATAGCAACTGACATGATGGCAGAGAGCCCTTGCCAAGGAAAAAAAAAAAAAAAAAAAAGCCATTTTGTTGAATGGCCAAGCTTCTGCCTCTACTCCTCTCTGAAATCCGCAAACTAGGATTCAAAGGAAGTATGCTGCGCTCATGAATGAAATACCTACAGGCAAAACAGTCCCACACATCCAACAACGCTTCTATTTGAACGAAAGTCCTGTCACATCGCTATACATTGTTCTGACCCTTCAAAGCTGACCCACCAGTCAGCCAAAAGCACTTAAAAACACCACCCGAGTAGAAGAGAGTTCCTGAAACCAACCGAACTGTGGTGCTCGGGCTGCTCCGGCTCCCTGCACAATGGCTGGATTCTTTGAAATCCCCATCTCGTGCCCTGCGTTATTGGACACACGTCCCGATTCTTTGTCCGGCTCAAGCCAACGGGCCCATTCATCTGCTCAAGGCCATTTAAAACACAACAATCCGTTTCACCCGAATAACACACGTTTAATTCTGTATTTCGCTTTTCTTTTAATGAAAGCGAAGCGGTAGCTGTGGATTGCAATAAAAGTGCCCCCTTATTTTACCAGGTTCAAAAAAGCTGAGTTATGCAGATTAATACTAACCCAAGGGATTTCCCCCTGGATTTCAAATGTTTAAAGAAAGTATTTTAAGACACAGCACAAAGACTACTGAACAGTCAGTCAACTTGCTGGAAGAAAGAGATTCCCTCTCGAGTCACACTGGCACTGCTCTTTATCCCATCCAGAAACCCTGGACCGACTGTGCAGAACATTGCAGTGACTGTTTTACCGTATTGTTTAAACACCTCATGTTGATTCTCCTAACAAAACCAGAAAAAGACAAAAGCAGGAAAATGCCAAAACACGTTTAAGGCCTAACAAAAGGGAATTATTTCACTAGGGGTACAACCTTTAATTATATAATTTAAAACAAATTCCAGGGGCAATTACGCACTCTCTCCACTCTCCTGCTCCGCTCGGGATTTACAACCGCCGGAGCGTTTGTGGGAGACGATCCCGCTCGGGTTTGCTGCACTTACGTGCAAACCTCGGGAACTTGAAAGGTAAAATAAATAAATAAATAAATAGGTAATAATAAAAAATAAACTCTTGGGAGCTCTACGGGGCTATTTTTAATGCT
>NW_009219821.1:0-11871 GCF_000690835.1 Fulmarus glacialis
AAGAAGAAGCCTTGCCTTTTCTGTTGACTGGTAATTGGGTATTGCTCTTATCATTCCCTGACTGCTTGGAAACCATGAATGCATGTGCACCACTACTTAGCTTTTTAAGTAGGAGGATGCTTTTTTATATTGTGGAGCCTTGCAAGTATTTGTTTAGGACGTCACCAAAATGGAAATGGCCAAGCTAACTGCTTGACTTGCAATCACACCAGGTAGAGAAGGAAAATGCTGTCAGGTATGTCCTCTTGATCAGACATCTAACCACACAAGGTGACCAGAGCATGACTCCTGGACTCCATTGCTGCTCACAGCCCCCTTCCCAACTCCTCTCCTGCTGCACTCTATTTCTATAAGGCACAGTATTCCTAAACATTGTTATTTTGAGCTGAAAAAGGCAGAACCAATGCCCAAAGAGAAGCACCTTTCCTAATTTTGCAGTGAACCTCACAGTAGAATTCAGAGCACATATTTTTATATTTTCTGTGAGGAACAGTTCCTATATATATCTACCCTGGTTTTACATCAAAAAGTAATTTTGCACATGGAATGCCTTGCAACAAGGTTTGTGAGCCTGGTTTTGCCTCATACCTCTCCTTCTGCTTGCTGGCCGTGGCTCCTCCTGGCTCTGCCAGGCTGGAGAGGAAAGTGGGGGTCTTTCAGGAAGCACATCTGTCTGGCATGCCACATCCACCTCTATTTCACAGTCACCAGGGTCTTCTGAGTGCAGCTCTGGAAAGGAAAAGCATGAAGAATGACACGTGTTGGGGTTGGCTGAGCTTTAAAAGTTATGACTGCACCTGATGATCCAAAGAATGTGCAGAAGCATGACTTCTGTGAAGTAAAAAAGGAAAAACTATGCCCCAACAGAAAATGGACATCAGTTGTCTCTGTCAGCCCTCTGATGCCATGTGCTCTGCAACCTCTGATGCCCTCCTTGGGAAGGATTCCTAAAACAGTATGTCTCTCAGAATGTCACACCACTAGGTCTCACCAAGAAGAAGAAAAAACGGTGCCTGGTTGAGTCCGTGATGACAAGGCAAATGCAATAGCAGGACACTGACAGCGTATCTGCTAACCATCTGTGCTGAAACATGTATCTTTCTTCATCACCTGATCCTCCTCAGAGGAAAAGGCAGAACAGGGAACACACAATCTATTGGGTCAGGACAACCATGTTCTCTTTCTACCCCTGCCAGAATTGCCCTTGAGAAAACAGTACATCTGAAACACCTCTATGAGATTTGAACTGTACCCATCTCCTACAGCAGAGCTAAGAAACCTTCCTCAGAAAATCACAGAATCATAAAATAAGGGCTACTGAGTACACAAGATGATCTGCACTTGTCAGTGGGAGGGGCACAAGACCAAAACTTCCACACCAGATGAGGTAAAGTGCTATGTCAGTGGAGAAAAGCCTTTGTGCAGCTGGGCAGTGGAGTGGGAATGTTCACAAACCTCAGGCCATGTCTGACGAGCATCTGGAAAGACTAAAGAAGCCCTGGCTTGTCTCCCAAAGTGTGTGCTGAAATCTGAGTAAAGGTCACTGCGCCTCTGGAAAAAGGTCACCGCGCCTCTGGAAAAAGGTCACTCTCCTTAGGGTGACATGTTTATTAGTGTTAAAAGTGACTAATTATAGGGTGCTCTAATGGCAAGGATTAGAGAATAACCCGAGGTGATACTCCAAACTACATCAGAAATTGAATGTAGTAGGTGTAGCTGGATCCATGAGATTTTGGGTTTAGATGCAGTTAAAACCTCTTCAGCATCCCACCTGTCTCCACATCATTGAATCATAGAAGATCGCGAGTTGGAAGGGATACATAAGGATCATCGAGTCCAACTCCCTGCTCCTCGCAGGACTACCCAACACTAAACCAAACATCAGTTGTCCCTGCTGTCTTCAGGCTCAGGGGCTTTGGACTACAGATGCCAGTTTGTACTGAGACGGGGCCAACGGAATGCACTTTGTACTGGGAAAGGGGCCAAGGTGATCCAGTTTGTACTGGGACGGGGCCCAGTCTGTACTGGGAAGTGGCCAGGGGATCCAGTTTGTACTGGGACAGGAGAGTTTGTACGGCAATGAGCCAACAGATCGAGCTGATACTAGGTTTGGGTCCATTCTGTACTAGGAAAGGGACAGGGGATCTAGTTTGTACTGGGAATGTACCCACTCCATACCGGGAGGGAGGCAAGGGATCCAATTTGTACTGGGAATGGGCCCAGTCTATACTAGGAGGGGGCCAGGGGATGCTGTTTGTACTGGGAATGGGCCTAGTCTGTACTGGGAAAGGACCAGGGGATCCAGTTTGTACGGGGAGGGGGAAAGGGGATCCGGTTTATGCTGGGATAGGGCCCAGTCTGTGCTGGGAGAGGACCAGGGGTTCCAGTTTGTACTGGGACAGGGACTGGGAGGGGTCCAAAATGGACCTCTGCAAGTATGGAGCCCAGTGTAGGTGGGGCTGTGAAAGGGCTGCCAAGGGAAGGTGAGGGCCAGCAATAGCTTTCAGTCCTGGCCACTTGTGTGGGAGACCGAGGTGGCGGGTGTTCATTTTGGACCTGGGCTCTGGCTGGGGTGAGGGAGTAGGTGAGGGTGAGGTTTAGGTGGTAGAGCAAGCGCAGAGCCCCTTGCCCCTGCGTGTTGCAGATAAAAACAAAAGCTGTGGCTTTACTGTTGGTGGGATCATAGATAAAATTGACTAGACGCCAGCAGGATTGGAATTCCCTTTCAAATTCTGTTGCACTATCCCAGATTATCTTTCAAATTTCGGTCAGTAAGATGCCCTCATCGCCTTCCATTATAATTGCTGTTACAGTAGATTGCATCCACAACTGAGAAACATGTATGGTGCAGAATGTACTATAGTTTACCATATTGATTAGCATAAATAAAAGAAGTGAGGGTCTCTACCCTGTGGGTTGAGCTTGTTGATGTGTGAACCAAATTTAGTTCATGCTGGCGATGATTACTCCTCTGAGAAGGATAAGCAATCCTCCGACGGTTGACCCAATCTCCAGGGGAGGTGTGCTGGTATCTTTCCCAGTATCGTTCCTGGAACGGGAAAACAATACACGTCTCAGCAGGGGTTTTCCGGACAGGTTACCCCTTAGTGGCTCAACTTGTTTAACTGCTCGGACTAAAGACAAAAGTCCCTTTTCCCACTCAGAACATCTCTGTTCTGTCTCTTTAAATGCAGTCGAGTTAAACATTAAAGGCTTTTTGGCCCGCTTGGCCTGGTCTGGAATAGATTGCAATAAGTAACACGTTCTGCAAAACCCCATTCTGCTATTATAGGGTCGTGGGGGTGTACTGGCCCCAGTGACTGATATGTTTTTAATTCCTGTATTAAGGTTTTGACTGCCTCTTCATGTTCTGGGTTCCATTTCCATGGTTTTCCCTTCCATAAAAGTGAGTACAGTGGGTGAGCAATAATAGAAAATCCAGGTACATATTTCCTCCAGTATCCTAAAGTACCCATAAACTGTTGTAATTCTTTCCCAGACTGGGGCATCTGCAATTGTTCTATTTTACTTAGGGTATCCAGTGGAGTTGCTGCACTACTTGCAATCCACCAAGTACCTAAAAATGTGACTTCTTTACTTGGTCTCTTGACATTCTTCAGGTGGAACTTCGACTTCTGCTTTATATAGTGCCTGCCACACTGCTGCTGCCACTTCTCCCACTTTTTCAGAGGAGGTTCCTCCGATTAGGGTATCATCTATATATTGGTACAGTTTCACACCTCGAGGGAGTGAGAGTAAGACTTCAGCAAGCACAGCATGCACAATTGTGGGTGAATGTTTATACCCCTGTGGGAGTCAGTTAAAGTTGTATCGTATACCTTTCCAAGTAAAAACAAATTTCTCTTTATCCTCGTCCTGCAAGGGGACCATGAAGAACATATCTCTGACATCTAGCACAGGGATGTGCGGCTGCTTGTAATGTGGCTGTTAAAGTTGCAATATTAGGTACTGCAGCCATTAGCGGAGCTGTGTTGGCATTTAGGTGCCGACAATCAACTGTTAGACGCCACTTCCCATCCGGCTTTCGGACTGGCCAGATGGGTGAATTATATGGGGAGTGGCTTCTGGAAATAATGTGCCATTTTTCCAAGTCTGCTATTATTTCAGAAATTTAAGTTCTGCTGCAGCAGAAATCAGATACTGCGGGACATTGGTAATTTTTGAGTTGGGGAGTACAGGGGCTGCACAGAGTACATGCACTGTAGCCTCCCAATTTCTACTGGGGTTGGGATTGATACTTGAACCGGGGGACCACACACTGCCATCTGGCAGGCGCCGGTTTCGTCCGGTCAAGACAATATTTTCATTGTGCTTTTTAATCGCAAAGCGAGTAAACGACATATGCTTCTCGCCTGGGAGCCATAAATCAACTTTTGCAGTTTGGCAAATAGCACTTGCTCTGTTTACTCTGGTGACTTTAACTCTCTGGGATTGATACTTGAACCGGGGGACCACACACTGCCATCTGGCAGGCGCCGGTTTCGTCCGGTCAAGACAATATTTTCATTGTGCTTTTTAATCGCAAAGCGAGTAAACGACATATGCTTCTCGCCTGGGAGCCATAAATCAACTTTTGCAGTTTGGCAAATAGCACTTGCTCTGTTTACTCTGGTGACTTTAACTCTCTGCCATCCAGGTCGCATACCCAGCTTCTCAGCATCCTGTTGTGAATGAGTGATTTAGATAACTTAAAGAATCACTGTCAAAGGTATTAGCAAAAATGGTTTTAATATGATGTTGTAAAAGTGCAACTTAACAAAGTTCAATGGCAAGGTTCACTCTGCTAATTACTGCATGGAAGAAACACAAAAAGGAAAATTGAGTTACACTCGTCCAAATGATTCACAGAGAGACCAGGGATGCAAAAGGATAAGGAGGACTCTCCCGTTGAGTCCGAGGTTCAGAGTGGACCCCCTTGTTTTCTAAACTCCTCCTCAGAGAGGAATCTAGGTGTGGCTAGGTCCAAATCTGATCTCAGACTTGGTCAACGGTTTATGTCTAAGGTATTATACATGCAAAATTTATGTAATGTTTCATTAGCATCAATTCAGTACGCAAAGTTACCAAACCAAAATCAAAGTTACCATAGTACAAGGTTATGTGCGATATCGGTCGCTTACCAAAGATCTGCCATTGGTAAAAGGTCTCTCTACCTCAAGGAGCAACCTTGAGAGATGTCCCAGCTCAAGGGGAGATCACCGCCATGCAGCCACGCTCAAAGGCGGCTCACTTAGGCTGTCATATTTATGGGATAAAGTGGTTAGCTCATAGTCAAATTACATACGATGGAGAAGGTATGCTTCAGACTCCTTGTACCCATAACATTCTCTGTTCCTTGATAAATGAGTCTTGGAAAAGCCACCTGCTATTCATGTGTTAATTGGCGATCCAAGCTCATATGCATCGATGCTCACTGTCTCACTCTGCCTCTTTGTGGGTTTTCAGAGAACAGATTGAAACTAAAGGAGTTCACAGCCTGGCTACGGCTCAGGCCTTCACCTCCTCCAGAGTCTGCACCGAACCACCGCCAGTCTGGTCCAGGGGTCAAGCGCACTGGGTTTTCAGAGAACAGATTGAAACTAAAGGAGTTCACAGCCTGGCTACGGCTCAGGCCTTCACCTCCTCCAGAGTCTGCACCGAACCACCGCCAGTCTGGTCAAGGGGTCAAGCGCACCCGTCACACTGCCCTGCCTCCCTATGACAAAGGAAGGCTTCCTGCATGCTGCCACTTAAGACACAGAAAGGCTTTCCCTGTGCTGACTCATTACAACACAGAAATGCTTCCTCTCTCCTACCTTGGTAGATCACAGGAACCCTTACCCCTTGCTGCCTCAGTAGGACACAAAAAGGCTGTCCCTGCGCTGACTCTCCAAAACACAGAAATGCTTACCCTACTCTGCCTCCGTGTGACACAGAAAGGCTTCAGCTGTCTTGGAGAGGTCCAGAGGAGCTACGAGGCATGGACCTACCTCTAACATTGACAAAATGTAGCTACCCTGGAGGTGTCTGGGGCTGCTACCTGGGACTTCAGTTGTCTCCCGAGGAAGCCTAAAAACTCTTTGAGATTCCTGGGATAAGTCCCAGGGAGATACAGGGCAGGGATGTGCCTCCAACTTAAACAACATTCCTCAGATGGCTACCTTAGAAGAATCTGGGCCTGCTACCTGGGAATTCACCTGTCTCCAGAAAAAAACAAAATGCTCCTGGAGATGTCTGGGAGGACTATTAGGCAGCCAGAAGGCATGGACCTGCCTCCAATATCAACAAAAAGCCTTGAGGAGCAACCCTGGAGGAGTCTGGGGCTGCTACCTGGGAACTCCTCCTTCTCCAAAGGAGACCAAGACACCCCTGGAGGTAACTGGGAGGAGTTCTGGGGAGCTACTGGGCATGCACCTGAGTCCTACATGAAGAAAACTTTTCAGGTAACTGCCTAGGAGTGGTATGCACCTTCTATCCAGGACTTCAGCTGTCTCCAGGGAAGGACAGATCACTCCAAAGCTGCCTGGGAGGACTACCAGCAAGGTACAGAGCATGGACCTGCCTCCAACATACACAATGCTCAGTAGCCTAGCTACCTTAGAAGAGTCTGGGGCCGCTACTTCGAAATTCACCTGTTTCCAGAAAAAGCCAAAACACTCTTGGAGATGCTTGGGAGGAGTCCTGTGGAGCTACCAGGCATGCACCTGAGTCCTACATGAAGAAAACTTGTCAGGTAACTACCAAGAAGGAGTCTGTGGCTGCTACCCAGGAAATTCAGCCATCTCCAGGGAAGGTCAAAACACTCCGAAGCTGCCTTGGAGGAGTCCCAGCAAGGTACAGATCATGGACCCGCCGCCAACATCGGTAAAATGCCTTGGGTGGATTCCTGGGAGGAGTCTGGGGCTGCTACCTGCGAAATTTCACAGTCTCCAGGGGAGGCCAAAACATTCTGGAGCTGCCTGGGAGGAGTCCAAAGGAGCTAAGGGGCGTGAACCTTCCCCCAACATACATAATGCTCTTCAGGTAGCTACTTGCAGAAGAGTCTGGGGCTGCTGCCTGGGAATTCCACTTTCTGCAGCAGAGGCCAACACACTCCTGGAGATACCTGGGAGGAGTCATGGGGAGCTACCAGACATGGACCTGCCTTCCACGTGAACAAAACTCCTCAACAAAATATCTAGTAGGAATATTGGGCTACCCACAACTTCAGCTGTCTCCAGGTGAAGCCAAACCAGTCCTGGAGATTCCTGAGAGGAGTCCCAGACCTGCCTGCAATATGAAGAAAGCTCTTCAAGTAACTAACTAGGAGAACTCTGGGGCTGCTACCTGAGACTTCAGCTATATCCACAGAAGGCCAAAAAATTCCAAAGCTGCCTGAGAGGAGCCCCAGAAAGCTACAGGGCATGGACTGTCCGGCAACGTTGACAAAACTCTTTGGGTGTATTCCTTGGAGGAGTCTGGGGCTGCTACCTGAGAAATTCACCTGTCTTCAGGGGAGGCCAAAACATTATGGACCTGCCTGGGAGGAGGTCCAGGGAGCTACTGGGCTTGGACCTGCCTCCAACACGGACAAAACGCTTCGGGTAGTTACCTTGGAGGAGTCTGGGCCTGCTACCTGGGACTTCAGCTTTCTCCAGAGGTGGCCCAGACAATCCTGAACATGCCTGGAGAATTCCCGGGGAGCTACCGAGCACAGACCTTCCCCCAACATACACAGTGCTCTTTGCATAGCTACCTTCAAAGACTCTGGGGCTGCTGCCTGGGAATTCACCTGTCTCCAGAGGAAGTCACTCTTGGAGATGCCTGAGAGGAGTCCCGGGGAGCTTCTGGGAATGGACCTGCCTCACACATGAAGAAAACTCCTCAGGAAACTACCTAGACCGAGGTTGCAGCTATTACTGAGGAGCTGGGAGGAGTCTCAGAGAGCTACAGGGCATGGAACTGCCTCCAATGTGCACAAAACTTTCTGTAGCTTCCTTGGGGGAGTCTGAGGCTGCTACCTGCAAAATTCAGCTATCTCCAGGGGGTGTCCAGTTTCTCAGTACCCAGCTGTGCTTCAAAGAGGCCAGCTGCACATTTCAAGAATGCTTCTGGTCCCCAGGCTCACAACTCCCAGGCTGGCAGGAACATTCTGCTCAGTCATTTCCCCTGCTAAGCAACCAGTGACCTCACAAGCACCTGCACAGCAGGAGCATCCTCACTTCCAACATCGTGGATTTTTCTTCTCCATCTCCATCGCTGTCTCTCATCTCCCTGCGCTCTCCTCTCTCCCAGGCACCTTTCTCACCCACTCCATGACCTCCCAATGCCTCTGTCTGTCGTTGTGTTTGTGTGGCAGATGTCACCTCGGAAGCATTGTCCCAGCCAGGTCACTTGCATCTTTCTCATCTCCCTCTGCTCTCATCGTGACTGCACCAGCTGCCTGATGCACTTTTGGATCTCCTGGGCACTTTCATCCTGCCTCCCTTCTGTAGCTAAATCCTATTCCTGCAAGAGAAGTGATAATTAGTTGGTGTCCCTCCTGCATCTTCCTGAGCTGGACAGCTGGTGGCAACTGTCACTATCAGCCCCAGCTGTGCTTGAAGTCTTCTCCTGGCACAGGCGCAGCTCTGGGTGTGCTTGGCGTGGAACACGGCTCCTGAAGGAGAAAAACAAAACTCAAAGTTGCTCCTGGGCAATGTCCTGCTGGGAGAGCTGATTTGAAGGCAGGTTTGCCACATGCGCCGGGGGTGGCCACACCTGGCTCCTTCCAGCAGGATTTCGGAAAGCCCATTCCCAGCTGTAAGCACCAGCCTAAGGGTGCAGAAAAGAGCCCTCACCTCAGAACAGAGCAGGCAGAAAAAGCCTCACCCCCGAGGGCCCAGCCCCCAGCTGGCCTCTGACACGAAAATACTAAAATTTCCAAACAGGCTCTCCCTCTAACTGAATTATCTTCAGCTTTAAGAAAAGAAACCAGATTAAGTAGTCTAAGACTTTCTTTGCCAAGAAAGGTTGGACCAGAAGATCCTCGAGGTCCCTTCCAACCTGGCATTCTATGATTCTATGATTCTGTGAGGACTGTTAGAGGGCGATTTGGGCTTCAATTCCAGAACGAAAGAATTTCCATGACAGAATCTCAGCCACTACCTCCATGATCATCTTGTCAGTGACCCACAACACTGCGTTGGAAAAAACCTAACCGCTAATAAAAAGTATCCTCCCTTCCCCAAATCTTTGTTTCCCTCATATTGTCAGACTACCACAGAAATAATCATACTATTATTCTTTAATTACCACCAATTTGAAACCCCTCTAAAGCATCATTCACTGATGTGACTCACAGCACTGTTGATAAGGGAGAACCATCACTAACCACATACCCAGCCGCTAGTCCTTTTGCAGCGAGGCATCTGTGACCGAGCACATCTACATGGATATCTCTGCCTGACAGGAGACGACTGGCCCAAAAAAAAAAATCTTAGGTTGTCTTATCTCTAGTGAAAGCAAAGAATTTAGAATAATGATGCAAATATGTTTAAGAGAAAGCAGGATAGAAGAAGAGACAGAAAAGGTGATGTCTTTCACCCACCTATAATTTCAGAGGAAGTTTCAAGGTTTTTTCTTTTTTTTTTTTAGTCACTGCACAGCACAAATGAAAAAACACACACCTGCTGTTTCAGAAGAACTAAAAATTACAAGAGTAGAACTATCGAGTCTGTATAAGTACTCTTCTTTCCAGGACACACTGGTCTTTTTTTTTTTAAGCTCTCTCAATGGAGAGCTTTAACTGAAAATCTAATATGGGAATAGCAAAATGTCCTCTGTAAATCTTTGAGTAGAACAGTACACTGAAGGAAAACTGTTCATATAAATTGTTAATGACACATTTCCGCTGTCAAAGATCATAACGCTTTTGAGTATCTTTGCCTCATCTTCTTTGTCTCCACTTTCTTCTGATGATACTATGGCTACCGTACCTCAACAGAACATTAAACTGTTCAAGTACTCTTGCAAATCATATAAAATCCAAAATACACGGATGCCTACAGGCTTTGCTATTACCAGCAATTTAACACCACAATCGGGCCTGCCAAACCTACAACCTGCAAAACCTGAAGGCAATCAGCACACAGGCACATACATATCGATCTTGTTCTGTCCTTGCCGAAACTGCTGGGTGACTTGTCATCAGCCTCAGTGACTGACAACAGGCAAGACATCTGGTTTAGCTCTGATGCAGCTCTTAGAAAAACGGCTATTTCAGAATGTCATGTCTTCTTATTTTGGGAAAGTGTTATTTCCCACTGAGTACCAAGACAACAGCTCTTAATTATACATCCTGAGAGCAACTTCCACCAGCTGTCCCCTTCTACACACCAGTAGAACAGCACTGTCCTCTCCCCTGCCCATCTCCACACTCACCTGTTCACACACCCCTGGCAGCTGGCCTTGCTGCCCGCAAATTCCTTCTGTGCTACTCAAGGCCATGAAAACTGTCATGTTACAGCTGTACCCAGATCACTGTTCCTCATTCTGAGTGACAATGCCCATTTCTCTGTATTCCGACCTGTCTACAGCAGCTGTTGCCTTCTGTCTCCTAAGTGTTTTGGAAAAGCACCCTTTTTTTTCTGAATACCCTCCTAGACCTCACTAGAGGACAGGTCCGGAGTCCATGACCATGGCTGGTAAAGTCCGTAGTGATACAGAATTGCACAGGAATGAAGAATACCCAGTGATTCAGCTCATTTCAATTGTTTAAGACAAGGATTTTGGCTAGAACACAGTTGAGAATATTTAAAACCAGCACTAACTCCCACCTTGACTGGCAGCTCTTTCTCCATCAGTTTTCAGAATTTCTTTCTTTCCTTGGGAGTACACAGCAAGACTTTCCTCGTTAAAAGAAACAAGAAAGGTCAGTCACAAACAGGCAGAAAACCTGACATCCACATACTTGGTGCCTACACAGCAGCATTATCAAGGCCCTGCCTATACACAAAAGATTAAATTAATGTACCATTTTCCTACACAGGAAGCAACTAGGGATCAACTGAATACAACCACCTGTTGTTACCTATTTGCACAAGAGGCACTCGCTGCTTCAGCTTCTATCTCTCAGTTTGTTACCTATGAGAAAATGGAAGCATGTTTCACTGTAAGAAGGAAACCCTGAACTGGAAACTTCATTCATGACCTCATTTGCCTCTCTCTCCACATATCCAGAGAATAGCCCAGGAAACGGTACAGAAGTGATTAGCAAAGCAAACCCAGGACACCTCAAGAGGTCCCATAACTACACAAGTCTGTCTTTCCTTTTCACTCCCAAGGATCCAAAGCACCAAGGCAGGAGCAGGCAGGGCAGTTGTGCGCTCGGATCGCACCGGGGAGGAGAGAGCAGGAACAGCACTCTGGCACCCAGGATTAGTAACAACAATTTCTGCTCTGAACAGGGGTTAGTCCATGTGCAAGTACAGCACTGCTCCAGGTACGAAACTGAGGGAGTCAGTTAATCCCAGGTGCCACATGCACTGTACCTTCTTCCATCGCCTCCTCTCGATGAACGGTGTTCCAGTCTCTTCCATCTCATCCCAGCTCAGATACCTGCACTCTGGCTCAGGGCTGACTGGGGGCTTGCGATCCTTGGGGCAGCAGCCTGTGGGGTCGTCCCTGGGGCTGAGTGCTCAGGCCCAGGGGTGGTGAACTGGGCCATGGCGGGGCCTGTGGGTGGTGAGGTCTCCAGGTCCCCCCCCAGGTCCGTCCACACTGGGAGATACCTGCTCCTGTGCCTGCACCTTCCCTGGGCCTGGGCCTGGGCCTGGTCCCCCCCCTTGCCCCGGCTGCCCCCGGCCCATCTCTCACCATTTCTCCTCAGGCCCTGCGGCCTCTGTCCCCTCT
>NW_009219821.1:12398-42812 GCF_000690835.1 Fulmarus glacialis
GGAGAGGAGGGGAGGGGAGGGGACAGTACAGGAGGGGAATGGGGGGAGCTGCATTTGATTTGCTCTGTATTGGCAAATGTTTCAAAAAATGTGGATCTGTCTGTGCTGCCAGCCACAGCCCTCGGCGGGAGGAGCTGTGTGATGGGAGCCACTCATGTCGGCCAGGCCAGCACCTGGCAGGAGATGGGGCCCTCCTCCTGGTCACACTGCCTGTGCTGAGCCCAGCACCCAGGGCCTTCCTCAGGCCTGCCTTCCCCCAGGGGCAAGGAGGAGAGACGCCCTGCCCTGGCGTGGCCCAGGGCATCCTCCTGTGGCCAGAAAGAAGGACAGAGCCCCCTGTCGCTCTCCCCACAGGGGGTGATCACTGTCCTTCATTCCTGTCCCTGGAGCTCTCCAGTGCTGGCAGACCCCACAGGGCTTCAGGGTCAAGCAAACACCAGGGCACTGGGAGGCTCCTGGGGCTCAGGGCAGCTTCGGGCATCTCCAAAGCCCCTTTGCTTCTGCATATGCAGCTTTTCACAGAAGGACAGAGCCCCCTGTCGCTCTCCCCACAGGGGGTGATCACTGTCCTTCATTCCTGTCCCTGGAGCTCTCCAGTGCTGGCAGACCCCACAGGGCTTCAGGGTCAAGCAAACACCAGGGCACTGGGAGGCTCCTGGGGCTCAGGGCAGCTTCGGGCATCTCCAAAGCCCCTTTGCTTCTGCATATGCAGCTTTTCACTAGCAAGGGTGAGTTGGGCTGAGTTGGCCTTCAGGATAACTTGGCTCCTTTCTCTTTTTTAACTGTGTGCCTACACTTTTTTCCCACCAATTTCTTCCTTTCTTCCCACTTGCCCCCCAGTTCTATCCTCTTTCAAAGGTAATTATGATTTGACTTTCTGGTCAGATCATAGAGCAGGTAGGTATATGATATAATTATAAGCTGGTCTATACCTTCAGAGCTATAGGCTGAGCTATTCTACCTGTATAGACTCAATAGATAGGGGCTATGGGTAGAGTTACTGTTTCATAATTATAAATTCTTTTCCATATTCTAAAATAGGTAAGCATGGGGATAGAAGTGTAGTCCTCCTACTGAGAAGTTGGGATCAGTCTAGAATGACAAGCCCACCCTGACATGTGGTAGGAAGCAAGACAGAAAAGGAGCACAGCGAAGAGAGACGTTAAAGTAGCAACTAAAAGCCGGTCACTGCTGCATACAAGGTGGGAAAGTGTGGGCTGGAGAGCCAGAGGGCTCTTCTGCTAATGCTAGCCACAGGTAAGCAGCAGGTCCTCTTCAGAGAAGGTAATACGCATTGCAGTCTTTGAGAAGGGCCTTTGTAATTGCTGTGAATTGGGTTCCTGTGACAGTGACACGAAGGTTGTTAACCTGCAGCTCTGCAGCAGTTAAAATTACCACTGAAACAGTTTTGATGGCAGATGCTGTTCTGTGTGTTTCATTTTGGGTAATCATCTCATTGAGCTAGAATTATTTCTTTTTTATTAGGTGACAGGGATCTTCTTGCACTGATCTTCTCTTTCTGGAGCATGTCCTGACATCCTTTGTCATCCAGAGCTTTCCCCTCTGTTCCCAAGAGGAACAATGATGTGGAACGATGCCTGTGAGTAATAGCTTCACGAGTAGGCTTGGATGTTGTGAATCCCTGAAGACAAACAGACATGGCAGGTGCTCCATCCCGGAATTAAAATCTCAAGTGACTTTGGGGGCATTTCCTCCTCCTCCTCCTCCTTCTACGTCTCCTCTTCCTTATGTTCCTGATGCTGTTCCTGTTCATTGTCCTCCTGTTCCTCATCCTCTTGTTCCTCCTTTGCCTCCTCCTGCTGCTCCTCCTATCCTGTCTTCCTCCTCCTCTTCTGATTCCTGCTCTTACTGTTCCTCCTTTTCTTTCTCATTTTCCTCTTCCTTTGGTTCCTCCTTTACCTTCTTTTCTTTTTCCTGCTCCTCTTCCTCCTCCTTCTCCTACTATTCCTCCTTCATCCTATTCCTCCTGTTTCTCCTCCTACTCCTATTCCTCCTTTCCCAGGTTCTTTCTCTTCTTCCTGTTCCTTCTGAGAGTACTGATCCTCCTCCTCCACCTCCTCCTTTTTCTCCTGTTCATCCTTTTCTTCCTGTTCCTCCTCTTCCTCCTGTTCCTCCTGTTCCTCCTGTTCCTCCTCCTCCTACGGAGGAGTAAGAGTAAGTTCTCCTCTTACTTCTTCTCCTCCTCCTATTCCTGTACCTCCTTCTCTTCCTGTTCTACCTGTTCCTTCTGTTCTTCCTATTCCTCCTCCTCCTGTTCATCCTCCTCTTAATCCACCTGTTTCTCCTCCTCCTCTTTTTTCTCCTCCTCCTCCTCTTCATCTTCATTTTCTTTCTGCTTTTTTTCCTTCTTTTCCTCAACATGTCCATCCACCTCCTCCTCTTTGTTCTTGTTCATCCTCCTTCTCTTTCCTGTCCTCCTCCTCTCCTTTCTTCTCCTTCAGTTCCTTGTTTGCTGCCTCCTTCTCCTCCGGTTCCTCCTCCTCCCCATCCTCCTTCTCCTCCTGTTCTTCCTCCTGCTTTTCTCCTTCTTCTTCTCTTCTTCCTGTTCCTTATCTCTTCTCCCTAATCTTCCTCTTCTTCCCCTCCTCCTCTTGTTCTTTTTCCTCCAGTTTTTCTCCTCCTTATTTTATTCCTCTTTCTCCTCCTGTTCTTCCTTTTCTTCCTCCACTTCCTCCTGTTCTTCTTCCTCTTGTTCTTACTCTCCCTTCTGCTATTCTTCCTCCTCCTTTTCCTCCTCCCTCTCATTTTCCTCCTGTTCTTCCACCTCCTCATCATCCTTTTCTTCTTTTTCTTTGTCCTCCTCCTCCTTCCATTCTTCCTTTTTTCCTCCTCCTCCTCCTGTTTTTCTTCCTTCCTTCCTCCTTTTCTAACTCCTCCTTCTCCTTCTCATCCTCCTTCTGTTCCTCCTCCTTTTCTTCCTCCTCTTCTCCTCCTCCTCATCATGCTGTTGTCCCTTGCTACCTTCTCCTCCCTCTCCTCCTTCTCCAGTTCCTTTTGTTCCTTCTGTTCCTTCTGTTCCTCCTCCTGTTCATTTTGCTCCTCCTGTTCTTCCTCCTTCCCCTCCCCCTGTTCCTCCTACTCTTCCTTTTATTTCTCCTCCTCCTCTTCCTCCTTTTTTTCTCCTATTCCTTTGGGTTTTTTTCATGTTCCTCCTTGTGTTTCTCCTCTTCCTCTTTTTCCTCCTCCTGCTCCTGTTTTTCCTCATCTTTATCTTGCTCCTTTTCTTCATTTTCCTCCTTCTTCTCCTCCTCCTCCTATTCCTCCTCTTGTTTATCCTCCTCCTGTTCTTCCTGTTCTTACTCTACTTCTCCTGTTCTTCTCCTTCCTCCTGTTCTTTTTCCTCCTGTCCTTCATTTGTACTTTTCTTCCTATTCTTTCTGTTCCTCTTCCTCTACTTGTTCCTTCTCTTACTAGTCCTCCTCCTGCTGTTAATTTTCTTCCTCCTCTGTCGGCTTTTTATCCTCTTCCTGTTCTTCCTGTTCCTCTTGTTCTCCCTCTTGTTCCTCCTCCTCATCCTCCTGTTCTGCGTCATCATCATCCTCCTCAGACTACTTCTCCTATTAATCCTCCTCCTGTTGTTGTTCCTCCTCCTCATCCTCTTCTTCCTCTTCCTCCTCCCCCTTCTCCTCCTCCTCAGACTTCTCCTGTTAATCTTCCTTTCTCCTCCTACTCTTGTTCTATTTCTCTCCTTCATCTTCTTCCTCCTCTTCTTGATTTTTTTGGCTTTCTCCTTTTCCTCCTGCATTTACTACTCCTCCTCTTCTATTCCCTCCTTCTTCTCTTTCTCCTCTACTCCTCTACGTTTTCCTCTTTCGTTTCCTCTACCTTCTCCTCTTCCTTTTCCCCTTCCTTTTCCATCTCTTTTTCTCTTCCTCCTCCATTTCCTCATCCTCTTATTCTTCCTCCTCCTCCAGTTTATCTTGATACTTCTGTTCCTCCTCCTGTTCCTTTTCCTCCTCCTGTTCTTTCTTCTTTTGCTCCTTCTTTTCCTCCTCTTCTTCCTCCTCCTCCTGCTCTTCTCTTGCTTATCCTCCCTGTCTTTCTCCTTCTGCTACTTCCCCTCCTTCTCCACCTCCTGTTCCTTCTCCTGCTCTTCCTGTTCTTTCTTCTTCTCCTCTTCCGCTTCCTCTTCCTCCTCTTCCTTCTCCTCCTTCTGCTTTCCTTCTTTCTGTTTTTTCCTCAACATGTTTGTCCACCTCTTCCTCCTGCTCTTGTTCATCCTCCTTCTCTTTCTTGTCCTCCTCCTCCCCTTGCTCCTACTCCTGTCGCTCTTTTCATGCCTCCTTCTCCTCTACTCCCTCCTCCTCTTCTTCCTACTCTTCTTGCTCTTCCTCCTGTTCTTCCTCTTTTTCTACCTGTTCTTCTTCCTCCTCCTCTTGTTTTTTCTGTTCTTTCTCATCCTCCTCCTGTTGTTCTTACCTGTGTTCTTACTCCTCCTTTTGCTATTCTTCTGATTTCTCCTGTTCCTCCTCCTCTTCTTCTTCTTCCTCCTCCTCCTCTTCCTCCTGTTCTTCTTCCTCTACCTCCTGTTACTCTTCCTCCTCTTTCTTCTCCCCCTCCTCCTTCTCCTCCTCCTTCTCTTTCTTCCTCTGTTCTTCCTCTTACTCCATCTCCTGTTTCTCCTCCTGTTCCTCCTCCCATTTATCTTCTTCCTCTTTCCCCTCTTCCCTGTCTTCTCCCTCTTCCTCTTCATGTTCCTCCTCCTTTTCTGCCTCCTATTCATCCTCCTGCACTTGTTCCTCCCACTAATCTTCCTCTATCTCCTCCTTCTGCTCCTCCTTTTCCTCCTCCTCCTCGTCCTTCTCCTTTATTTTTCTCTCCTTCATCTTGTTCATCTTTTTTCCTGTTCCTTCTTGTCATCCTCCTGTTCTTCCTTTTCATCTTCCTACTGTTTCTACAGTTCTTCCTCCTGTTCCTCCTCATCTTCCTCCTGTTCCACCATCTTTTTTTTTTTCTTCTGTTTCTCCTGTTCCTCCTCTTTCTCCTCTTACTCTTCTTCCTGTTCCTCTGGTTCTTCCAGTTCCTCCTCCTGTTCCTCTTTTTTCTCTTTTTTGTGGTCCTCTTGTTCCTCCTTTTCCTCCACCTCCTCTTCCTGTTCCTCCTCCTTTTTCTCCTCATGTTTTTCCCTTGCTCTCCATATCCTCTTCCTTTTGTTCCTCATGTTCCTACTCATCCTCCTCTTTCTCTTCCGCTTCTTTTTTCTCTTTCTCTACAGCCTCCTGTTTTTCTATCTTCCTGTTCCTTTTCATCCAATTATTCCTCCACCTCCTCCTCCTGTTCTTGTTCATTTACCCCAGAATCACAGAATGGTTGAGGTTGGATTTGATTTCTGGAGATCATCTGGTCCACTTTCCCTGCCCAAGCAGGGCCACCTGGAGCCGGTTTCCCAAGACCGTGATCAGACAGCTTTTGAATATCTCTAAGGATGGAGATTCCATCACTCCCCTGGGTAACCTGTTCCAGTCCTTAGTTATCTTCACAGTGGAAAAGTGTTTCCTAACGTTCTGGGGAAACCTCCTGTGTTTCAGTTTGTGCCCATTGTCTCTTTTCCTGTCACTGGGCACCGCTGAAAACAGGCTCCATCCTCTTTGCACTCTACTTTCAGGTATTTATATACATTAATAAGATCCCCCTCTGAGCCTTCTCTTCTCCAGGCTAAACGTCCCAGCTCTCTCAGCCTTTCCTCATATATGAGGTACTCCAGTCCCTTCATCATCTTTATGGCCCTTCATTGGACTCTCTACAGTATGTCCATGCCTCTTGTACTCCGGAACCCAGAACTGGACACAGCACTCCAGGTGTGGCCTGACCAGTGCTGAGCAGAGAGAGGGGAAGGATCACTTCCCTCGACCTGCTGGCAATACTTTGCCTAATGCAGTGGAGGATGCCATCAGCCTTTTTTGCAGCAAGGGCACATTATTGGCTCATGGTCAACTTGATGTCCATCAGTACCCCCAGAGCCTACTCTGCTGAGCTGCTTTCCAGCCCCGCCCAGGTGGTCCCCAGCATATATTGGTGCATGGGGTTTTTCCTCCCCAGGGGCAGGACATATCACTTCTCCTTGTTGAACTTCATGAGGTTTCTGCCAGCCCATTTCTCCAGCCTGTCAAGGTCCATCTGAGTGGCAACATGACCCTCTGGCATATCGATCACTCCTCCCAGTTTGGTGTCATCTGCAGACTTGCTGAGGTACACACTTCTCTGTCATCTAGATCATTAATGAAAATGTTAAACAGGAATGGATCCAGTACTGACCCCTGGGGCATACCACTAGTTACTGGCCTCCAGCTAGACTTTGTGCTGCTGATCACCACCCTCTGGGTCCAGCCAGTTTTTGGTCCACCATGTTGTCATCTGCTCATCCATCTGTACTTCAACAGCTTCTCTATGAGGATCTAATGGGAGAACATATCAAAGGGCTTACTGAAGTCCAAGTAGACAATATCCACTGCTCTCCCCTCATCTACCAGGCCAGTCATTTCATCGTAGAAATTTATCAAGTTGGTCAAGCATGGCTTCCACTTGGTGAAGACATGCTGGCTACTCCTGATGATTTTTTTTTTGTCATTCATGTGCTTGGAAATGATTTCCAGGATTAGTTGCTACATCATCTTCCCAGGGATCAAGGTGAGGCTGACTGACCCATAGTTCCATGGGTCCTCCTTCTTGCCCTTCTTGAAGATAGGAGTGACATTTGCTTTCCTGCAGGCTTCAGACAGTTGCCATAATTGATCAAAGATTATCAAGAGTGGCTGCACAATGACATCAGACAGTTTCCTCAGCACTTGTGGGTGCATCCCATAAGGGTCCATGTCCAGTTTGCTTAAGTATTCCCTAACCGGATCCTCTTCCACCAAGGGTACGTTTTCCTTGCTCCAGACTTCCCCCCGGTCTCTGGGACTTTGGAATCCTGAAGGCCAGTATTGTTAGTAAAGACTGAGGCAAATAAGGCATTCAGTGTCTCAGCCTTTTCCATGTCCTGGGTAAAAAGGTCCCCTGTCCCATTGATCAATGGACCCACATTTTCTCTAGTTTGCCTTTTGTCTCCCATGTACTTAGAGAAGCTCTTCTTGCTGTCTTTGAAATCCCTGGCCAGATTCAATTCCATTTGAGCTTTACCTTTCCTAATTTTGTCTCTGGATGCTCAATGTTCCTGAATTCCTTCCAGGTTACCTGTCCTTGCTTCAACCCTCTTAAGACTTGCTTTTTTGTGTTTGAGTTTTGCCAGGAGGTCCTTGTTCATCCACGCAGGTCTTCTGGCACTTTTGCCTGACTTCACATTCATTGGGATAGAGCTCTCCTGAGCTGGGGCTAGGTGATTCTTGAATATTAGCCAGCTTTCTGGGGCCCTCCTTCCCTCCAGGGCCTTTTCTCATGGGACTTTTCAGAGCAGATCTTTGAAGACGCCAAAGTCTGCTCTCCTGAAGTCCAGGATTGTGAGCTTGCTTTTCACTCTCCTCCCTGCCCTCAGGATCCTCAACTCCACCATCTCATGGTCACTGCAGTCAAGGCTGCCTTTGACCTTCACATCCCCAATGAGCCCTTTCTTGTTGGTGAGTGTGAGGTCCAGCAGAGCACTTCTCTACATTGGCTCTTCTATCACTCAGAGGAGGAAATTATCATCAGTACACTCCAGCAACCTCCAGGATTGCTTATGTCCTGCGTTGTTTTCCCTCCGGCAGGTATTGGGGTGGTTGAAGTCCCCATGAGGACTAGGGCCGGCAAACTTGAGGCTGCTCCTCTCTGTCTGTAGAGGGCCTCATCCACTTGTTCTTCCTAGGCAGGTCAGACACACACTATAATGTCCCCTTTACCTGTCCTCTCTTTAATCCTCACCCATAAACTCTCAGTAGGCTCCTCATCCATCCCCAGGCAGAGCTGCATGCACTGCAGCTGCTCTCTCACATCCTTGTCTTCCCAGCCTGTATCCCTCCATTGCAACACTCCAGCCATGGGAGCCATCCCACCACTTCTCTGTATCCCAAGAAGGTCGTAGCCCTGCAACTGCACGCAGATCTCTAACTCCTCATGTTTATTCCCCATGCTGCATGCACTAGAGTACAGGCAATTTAGAGTGGCCTCCCAGCATGCTAAGTTCTCAGAGAGGGTTTGGAGGATTTCTCCATGATGGTGTCTTGTAGACACTTCCATGCTTACATGCTGGAGGTGACCCCTGCTTTAGCTCCTTTTGTTGATTTGATGATCCCTTCCCATCACATCACCCCCTGCCCTTTGCTCAGTGATCCTGTCTGTCACTCCCTCACAGGACTGCTGATTGCTCTCTCCCTCCCCCATCATTCTCAGTTTAAAGCCCTCCTGTTGGCGAAAACAGCTTTGCCCCACTTAGTGAGGTAGATCCTCTCTCCCCAGCAGAGTCTGACCTGCAAACAGGGTCCCATGGTCACAGAACCCAAAACCTTGTAACCAACAGGAGTTCTGCAGCCAATTACTGGCTTGCTCTATTAGTGCCCTTCTCCTCACACTCTTGCCCCTCACCAGTGGGACTGAGGAGAACACCACCTGGGCCCTGATGCCTTTGACTACTGCCCCCAGTAGTCAAGTCTTGCTCTTTCTTGTCCTCCTCCTCCTCCTCCCTTTCTGCCTCATCCTCTTCCTGTTACTCCTCCATGCCATCTGCCTCCTCTGCCTTCTGCTCCTCCTCCACCTCCTTTCCCTGTTCTTGTTTCTGTTCATGTCCCTTGTCCTCCAGTTCCTCCTTGTCCTGTTGTTCCTCCTTCTGCTCCTGTTGTTTCTCCTTCTGCTGTTGTTCCTCCTTCTCCTCCTGTTCCTCCTTCTCCTCCTGTTCCTCCTCCTTGTCGTCATCCTCTTTATCCTTTTTCCTGTTTCTCCTCCTCTTCCTCCTTTTCCTCATGTTCCTCCTTCTCTTGTTTCTCCTATTCCTTTTTCTTGTTGATGTTCATCCTCCTTCTCTTCTTCTGTCTCTTCATTTTTCTCCTGCTCCTCCTCTTCAGCTTCCTGCTCATCTTTCTCCTTTTACTTTTCCTCCTGCTCCTCCTCCTCTTTCTACTTTTCCTCCTGTTCCTTCTCTTCCTTCTCTTCATCTTCCTCCTCCCTTCTCCTTCTGTTCCTCTTCTTGTTCCTCCTCATCTTGTTATTCCTACTCCTCTCATCTTCCTTGTCCTCCTTCTCCTCCTATTTCTCCTTCTGTTCTTCCTCCTTCTTCTTCTCCCATTTCTCCTTTTCCACCTTTTCCTTCTCTTCCTCTGCCTTCTCCTTTTCCTCCTCCACTTCCTCCTCCTCTTCCTCCTTTTCCTCCTTTTTCTCCTCATCTTCCTGTGCCTCCTCCTCTTCCTCCTTTTCTTCCTTTTCCTCCTCATCTTCCTGTTCTCCCATTCTCTTCCTCCTCCTCTTCCTCCTTCTTGTTCAATGTTCTCCTCCTTGTTCTCCTGTTCCTCATGCTATTTATTTTCCTTCTGTTCTTCCTCCTCCTGTTCCTTCTTCTTCTCTTTCACTTCCTTTTCCTCCTCCTCCTCTTACTCCTCCTTTTCCTACTGTTCCTACTGTTCTTTTTTGGTCCTGGGCTCTGGCTAGAGAGAAGCAGTAGGTGAAGGAGATTGTTGTATGTCAGATTAAGCACAGAGCAATGGTATTAGTGGGGCTGTGAAGGGAAGGTGATGGCCACCAACAGACCTCGGTCCTGGCTCCTTCTGTGTGGGACCCTTTGTGGGAGATTTTCTTTTTTGAACCATGGCCCTGGCTATGCTAGGTAGTAGAGCAAGTGCAGAGCACCAATGTTAGTGGCTGTGAAGTGGCTGCTAAGGAAAAGTGATAGCTACAAACAGCCCTCAGTCGTGGCCACGTCAGTGTGGGATCCCTCGCTGGAGGTCTTCTTTGGGCCTGGATGCGGATAGAGTGAGGCAGTAGTTGAGTGGGATTGTTAGGTGGCAGAATTAGTGCAGAGGCCGAGTGTTGGTAGGACTGTGAAAGGTCTGCCAGGGAAGGAGAGGGGGCCACCAATAGCTCGCAGTCCTGGCCCCTTCTGTGTGGGAGCCTTCGCTGGAGGTTTTCTTTTTTGGACCTGGGCTCTGGCTGGAGAGAAGCAGTAGGTGAGGGATATCGTTAGGTGGCAGATTAAGCACAGAGCAATGGTGTTGCTGCCAATAAAAGGTGAAAGCCACCTTCTGAAGAGCTCTCTGTCCTGGACTCCTCTGTGTGGTAGCCTTCGCTGGATGGTTCCTCTTTTGGACCTGGATCCGGATAGAGTGAGGCAGTAGGTAAGGGAGATCGTTAGGTGACAGAACAAGTGCAGAGCCCCAGTATTGGTGGGGCTGTGAAGGAGCTGCCAAGAAAAATTCATAGCAACAAAGAGCTTTTAGTCGGAGCCACTTCTGTGTGGGATCCCTCACTCGACGTTTTCTCTTTTGGGCCTGGACTTGGACTACAGTGAGGTTGTAGGTAAGGGGGATGGATAGGTGGCAGAACAAGCACAGCACCCCAGTGTTGGTGGGGCCGTGAAGGGTCGGTAAAGTGAAAGCGAGGGCCACTGATAGTTTTCAATCCTGGCCCCTTCTGTGTGGGAGCCTTTGCCTGAGGTTTTTTTCTTTTGGACTTGGATCCATCTAGAGTGAAGCAGGTGGTGCACAGGATCGTTAGATGGCAGAACAAGCGCAGAGCCCTGGTGTTGGTGGGGCTGTGAAAGGGCTGCCAAAGGAAGGTGAGGGCCAGCAACAGTTTTAATCCCGGCCACTTCTGTGTGGGAGCCCAGCTGGTGGTTCTCCATTTTGTTGCTGGCAAGGGTGAGGGTTTGGTGGTAGAGCAAGTGCAGAACCTAGTGTTGGTGGGGCTTTGAAGGGGCTGCCAAGGAAAGTTCATAGCAATAAACAGTTTTCAGTCCTGGCCACTTCTGTGTGGGATCCCTAGCTTGAGGTTTTCTCTTTTGGGCTGGTGTTTGGAATACATTGAGGTTGCAAGGGAGGGAGATCGTTCGGTGGCGGAAGAAGAGCAGAGTCCCGGTGTTGGTGGAGCTCTGAAAAGGTTGCCATTGGAAGGTCAGGGCCAGCAACAGCTTTCAATCCTGGCCAATTCTGTGTAATAGCCTTGCCTGGCAGCTGTCTGTTTTCTTGCTGGGCTCTGGCTGGAGTGAGCGGATAGGTGAGTTGAGGGATAGGTGGTAGAGCAAGCACAGAGCCCTGGTGTTGGTGGGGCTGTGAAGGGGCTGCCAAGGGAAGGTTAGAGGCACCACCAGCAACTTTCAGTCCTGGCCCCTTTGGTGTGTGAGCCTTTGCTGGATGTTTTCTCTTTTGAACCTGGGCTCTGGCTACAGACAGAGGCAGTAGTCGGATAAATGTAGATAAAGATACAGAGAATGTGACTCCACAAAAAAGTCCTTTTTCTCAAAATATCAGTGGCTAGGATTTAGCGGAAGTTTCACATCCCTCAATTCAGGGGTGTATACACAGAGGTTTCCTGATTTGGTGTGAGGGCGGCATCCATTTACCAAGTGCCTAGAGCCATTCAGAGGAGCCTGAGTTATGCAAGGAATCTTCTCAGCACTGGCAAATATGACATGGGAACTATGAGGAATAAACCACACTCCTCTAAAGTGGTGATACAGGGTACGTCCAGCACCAAATATGGTTCCAGCATCCTCTCACATGGCCACAGTGTTCCACCCACCCCAAGAAATGGGTATCTTCTGGGTCTCCCTGATCAAGCAATGCCTGAGCCTCCAGCAGCACCTTCTCCTGAGGTAGCAGTACAACAGGGCTGAGGAGAGTCATGCCCTGAGCTATCATGTGCTATCAGGAGCAAGAGAGGCCCCTGTGCACTGCCTGTGTAGGAGAGAGGAACCCAAACTGGGAGCACATACCAGTTGCTCTGCTCCCATCAGCTCCCAGTATGCCAGGCCCCTTCTGCCTCAGGCAGTCTGAGACTTCCTGATTCAATATGAATCAGTAAAAACACAGTTGTCATTATCACCCCCAGGAGCAACTCACCCAAGCCTAGGAGGTGGCTGTGAGGGTGTCTTAGGGGAACAAATACTTCAAGGGGCACTGGTCAGGGGTTGTGTTTCTCAGGCATTCACTTTCCCTGGCCAGGCACCCAGGCATGTCCTGAGCACTTCCCATGCCCTGACCCTGCTCCTCTCCCACCTCACCCGCAGCCGTCCCGGGGACTCCCCTCCCAGTGCCTGGCAGTGCTGAGCAGGGAGCCCCACGGCTGTGCTGAGGTCCTGCTGCTGGGCTGGGATGTCCAGGGAGACAGTCCCAAAGCCCTCAGGAACCAGCACTGAGCGTGGAAAAATGTAAAATGAATTACCTTCTCCAACCTTTTCCCTTCATCTCTGCACAGTCTCTCTCATGTTGCCTGATTCTCTCATAGTTATGCATTTCCTTGTGTTTATTTTTTTAACTTCTTTATCAGTTTTTCCTCTGCAGTTTGACACATAATGTGGCTTAAAGCATCCTCTTAGATAGTCCCCAATGTACTGTACTTTTGTATGAGCTTACAAGGTCACCAGTGCCTGGCTACCTGACTGGTCAGAGGCAGGCACGTCTTGCACGTGTGCTTCTCTATGGGACAGCCCTTGGGTGAAGAATAAATATCAGCTTTTGCAGATGCCATGCACACAGCTGGAGCATCTGTCGCAACTGCACTCTGCTCTTTAGGAGAGAGCAAGCAGATACGAAGTTCCAGAGGTGCTTATTACACCAGGGAAGCTTCAAGGGCCAAGTTGGCTTGTGAGAAAGTGAGTGGCCTGGACAAACCAACCTGCAATGCTTCATCCCTATAAAAACTTGAGCAGGCAAAGCTCTGAAGACATGTGAAGAAGACATGAACTAGGCTTTTTTTTTTGTTCATGGATATGCCTTGAGAAATCTCAGTTGCTTTGCAGTCACCTGAAATCAAGCACAACCTTTGAAGTGTATAGGGTAGACCAAACTTTCAAAGCAAGTATTGGGCTGCAGTAAACTGTGAATAAGTGAGGTGGTGCCATTCTCATAGCACGCAGTTACTGAAGGTCCAACTAGTTCATGTTGTTTTCAGCTGTTGCAAGAGGCTGCAGTTCTGAAAATAAATTGCATTTGGTATTTGGACCAAGGCGGAGCAACAACATCCACTAGGGCTACAAGCAATAAGTAAATACATTGTGTGACAAAGGAGTCTACAGGCTTGGGGGTGTGTGGGGAGACTCCAAGGGAGGGGATGGGAGAATCTGGGGACATGGGGGGAGGTCCCAGAGAATGTGGAGGTCCCAGTAGATCTAGAGGTTCCCCAGGGGTGTCCCAGAGGCCATGTGGGGAATCCTAAGGGGATCCTAGGGGGCATGGGGGCAGGTCCCAGAGATGACACAGAGATGCTGGCAGGGTCTGAGGCCTTTATTTCCCTGGCAAGACCCCTGGGGTCTTCCAAGGTATTTCTTGCTCCTGGATGAGGCCTGGGGGGACCCAGAAAGGTCCTCCTTGCCCAAAGGCACCTCCAGAGGGGGCAGACAGGTCCCAAGCTGATCCTGACCACACAGGAGCCCCGACTACACCTCCTGGCTCTGCCCCTGAATCACCTGGACCACCTCAGCCACTGCCACCTCTGCAACAGAGACCCTTGGGGACACAAAGACATAGGTCATGATCTGGTACCAGAGATGAGGGAACAGGGAGCACAAGAAGACAGGATTCAGGGCCTGGCACCAGGGACATAAGGGACACAGGGGGCCCTGTGGATGAGGAGAGGATATGAGGGAGCAGAGGTCATAGCCTAAAACTGGGGACACATGTAGACAGGGCATACAGGGCGATGGAAGTCAGAGGTTAGGGCTTGGCACCAGCGACTGGGGAAGAAGGAATCCTGGGGACACGGGGAGATGCGAGGAACAGCAGGGACATGGAACACAAGGGACATGTGTCAGCAGGGACACAGCAGGACAGGGAGAAGACAGGTCAGGACAAAGCCCCTGGTGGATAGGGGGGGACATAGGGGAACTGGGGAAATAGGGCTTTGCATTCCTCCACATCAGGCAGGGGTGTCTCTGGGGTTGGGGGAGTTGTGGTGAGCCCCATGCTGCATCTTGCCCCCGCCCTGTCCCCTCCTGTCCCTGCCCTCACCTGTGCACATGGCAATGCTGCAGCGCACAATGTGCAGCAGGGCTGAGAGTGGCCCTGGGGCAGGTCTAGCTCCTGGCCCAGCTCCAGGGCCCCTTCGTAGGCATCCAGAAGGACAGGGGGCCCTGGGAGAACCTCTGTCAGCACACTGGGGGAACAGAGACACCCTAGGAGGACGCGACAGGGACACTGAGGGGAACAAGGACAGCCTGATGGACATGATAGGGATGGCCTGAGAAGACACAACAGGGAAACCAAGAGGGACCAGAATATCCTTTGGAGACACAATGTGGGCAGGTGTAGGGGGAATAACGGGGGGTGTATTGGGGCAGCTCGAGGGGACTGGAGGAGGACACTGTGGTAATGGGGCATAGGGAGGACATGGACACCTAGACGGCTGCTTAGTGGGAGATACGGGTATATAGAGAGGGGATATAGGCACCCAGGAGTGGGTTTTAGGGTGTCCTGGGTGGGACAGGGACACTGGGACTGACAGAGAATTGGGATACTGTGGGGAAGACAGGAAGACTAGGGAAATATGGAGGGCGGGGAGGAGGAGGGGCGGGGGGTGAATGACCGCCAGCGTGTCCCAGTGGTATCCTGAGATAGAGACCCAGAGGTCCCAAAGGGGTCTCAGGGGTGTCATGGGGGTCTTAAAGGTGTCCTGAGTTTTTTTGGAGGTCCCCAGAGGCATTCTTCAGGTCTCTAGAGTGTCCTATCTGTCCCCAAAGATGTTCTGGGGTTGTACCAAGAAGTCCTGGTGTCTCCACAATGTCCTAGAATGTTCCCTGGGTGCCTTAAGGGGTCCCAGGTCCCCCAGAATTGTCCTACAGTGTCTCCAGGGTGCCCTGAGGGTGTCCTGGTGGTTGAGCCCCCAGGGTGTCCTAGGATTCCTAGGGTTTTCCCCTGGGATCTCAAGTGTCCCACGGTCGTCCCAGGGTGTTTTGGGTGGTCCCAAGGTGTTTCAGGTGATTCTAGGTGTCCAAGGCCCCTCTGGGCATCCCGTCCCCTCGCTCACACCATCAATCCTGGAGGGTTGGGGCTGTCTCAAATTGCTCCATGGCCAGTGTATCCAGGTCCTTCATGCAGGTACAGGGCCAAATGGCTCCATGGCCAGTGTATCCAGGTCCTGCCTGCAGGTACAGGGCTAAACAAGGGGTTGGGGGGGAGGAGGGGACGGGGACATGGGGGAAGATGGGGACAGTGGGAACTGGGTGGGGCACGACAACAGCTGGAGATGAGGGGACCCAACCAGGCAGTTGTGAACACAAGGACCTGGGGAGTGTTGGGGGAGAAAATAAGGGACAGGAAGGATGCAGAGACAACGGGGGACATTTGAAAATGGGGTAAAGGGGAGACCTGGGGGTGGCCGGGGGCAGCAGGGGACATTTCAGAAAAGGCTTGGGGCCATACTCATCACACACAGATCTCGGTTTCATGACACCAGGACTGGGACAGAAAGAGCAAGGCTGTGAGCACTGGCAGGGCCACTGCCCACCACCAAGTCCAGGAACAAGGTTGTCCCCAACCCCTTGCATGTCATCCCCACCTAGGGTCAGGTATAAGGTGTCTCCAATCCAACTGACAGGGCCATTGCTGTCACAATCCCAGGGATAGATGCATCCCCAACCGCCCCAGCAATACCACCACTGTTCCCATATTCGGGCACAGGGACTGGGTGCCTCCAAGCTGCCAGCCATGCCACAGCTGTCCCCAGCCCTGGGGCAGAGGTGTTCCCATCCCCAGCCCCAGCAGGACTATCTCTGTCGCCAGCCCCAAGGAGAGGGAAAGGTGTCCCAGCTCCTGGTGGACCTCAGCGTGTTGTCCTTTGTGTCGCTGTGGATGTTGACGATGTCACTGCCACTCATAACATTACCAGCACTAGTGGCACTGACAGGAATGACATCATCAGTGACAAAGACGTTGTTGCTAGCAATGACTTTGACCTGGTTTCTGATACTGTTTGTGATACTGTTGTGTATAATGTCATTTAGACCCATAACATCACTGACGCCTCTATTAAGGCCCTGACATCAGACAAAGTGCACGTAAATCACCAAAGCATCATATTGCTGCTTTTGTCACAGTTGTTTGCAATATGACTCACATGTCACTAACACGATGTAAAAAACAATGGTGATGTCACTATTCCTACTATGCCATTGGCACTGATGACTTCACTGCTATGGCAGAAGTACTGGTGATTAGTACTAGTTAGTAACTAGTGTTCGCTGTTTCATGAACCATAGTGTGGCTGTTTGGGACATCTCTGGTGATGTCCACAGTGCTCGTAAGAAAATATGTGCTCATGATGTCAGACACACGATGAATCCTACTGCCACTCAAGAATTGCCAGAGGCTTCATGGCCCAGGACAGCACGGTGGCCCCTGGTCCTGGTTCCGACTGGGACAGAGTTAACTTTCTTCCCAGTAGCTTGGGGGGTGTGCTGTGTTTTGGGTTTGGCGGGGGGGTGAACGAGCAGCTGCATGGGGTTTAATTGCTGGCTGGGGTTAAACCACGACACCCTCCATGGCTGCCAGGGCGACCCGCCTGCTCAGGTGCCTTTCAGCAGGGGGGACACCGTCACTACTGCCGAGCACTGCCCCTCCCTCTCCCTCACCTTCCCCAGTTGTGCTGGGGTGCCCATGGCTGCCACTCCCCAGGCTGGCACAGTGCCACAAGGAACCACTAGTGGCCAATGGGAAGAGGCCTTGCTGCAAGGTGGGGAAAGCAGTGGCCAATCAGAGAGGCCCTCTCTCACACTGGGATGGGGAGGAAGGATGCTGGCCAATCCTCCCCACCATCACTCCAGGGTGGCAAGCATCCCCACCAATTACAGTCTGGCTTCTTGGCATCTGCCTTGCCCTGCCCCTCCCTGCTCCCTGCACCTGGTTGCACTGCACCATTCAGCCCTACTGCCAGAAAGGGGGTTGCTGAACAGGGAGAGTGGGTTGGTCTCAATGGAGAGAACTCACTGGAAAACCAGCTCAGCGTATCTCATCTGCTCCAGCTCAAGATGCCATTGGAAGGATGCCTGCAGTGGAGACTGCCATCACCTCTGGATGTGACTGTCCATCTTGTTTGAGAGATTCGATTCTTCATTTAAGCATTACTCTACGAAAAAAAAAAAATCTTTTTCCTTTTTAAAAAACACACTGGCCATGTGCATCTGCACAAAAGGTGAGCGCAGCTTTGCCCAGCAACAAGTGAACAGTGGAAGATGGGGGCCAGCCCCGTGCTGCAGGATGGGCTGTTGATACTGACTTTGCAAAACTGTCACAGTTGTTCAGGAAACAGCAACAGCAGAGATGTGTTTCCAAGGAATCACAAGCTTCCTTCCTAGTCGATCGAGAAAAGGCAGACACTGGCAAGATTCTGTGGTTTCACACTCTGCAAAACACATTAGGGTGTCCTGCTTTTCAGTCGTTAAAAATCACAAGAAGCTATGCTAGTCTGGAGAGTGTGTGAGTTGTAAAGTGGAAGATGAATAGGGTAAATGAAAGGCTGACAGAGTTGATGAAGGGCCATTAATTCTCCAGACAAATATTTCCAACTGTCAGAGAGAGAGAATTTTAGATCCACCTGATTTCTGGGTCTGAGGTGCTGGTTGGTGTGCACCCCCTGGTGAAAGATCAGAAAGCTCTGGCTGGATACATTCTCCATGCATTCACTACATGTTTTCATCTTTCCTTTTTCCATGTTTTCACCACATGCTCCCTGGAGGCAGCTGATACCTTTGGGGCTGTGCTTATCTCATTCAACAATGCTGCCCTTGTTTTGGGTGCTGGACTGTGAGGCAGGGTATGGGACCAGGCTGGAGCAGTCCTTGGTGTCAGAGGGCTGACAGGATGCCTTGGCTGCCCTGACATGCAGACGCTGCAGGATGTTTTTCTTGGACCTGAAGCTCCTCCCACAGTCCACACAGATGGATTGTGCCTAGCCCAGCTCCAGATTCTTGATGACCTCCTTGTAGATATTGGCAAGTGCTACAAAGTCTGTCCAAAGCCTTTTCTTCTCCGGGTGGAAAAAGCCCCATTCCTCCAGTCTCTTGTCACAGGGCAAGTGCTCCAGCCCCTTGGCTATCTTGATGGCTTCTGCTGAACTTGCTGCAGCTTATCAAGATCTTTATTGTATTGGGGAGGGGGGCAAAACTGGGTGCATTTTGGAGATGTAGTCCAATAAGAGCTGAGTAAAGGGAGATAGCACCTTCCTTAAAGTGTTTGCTATGCTCTTGATCATACAGCACAGGATGCCGTTGGCCTTTTTTGCTGCCAGGGCACACTGCTGGCTTGTGTTTGGCTTTGTGATTACCAGCACCCCCAGGGCCTTTTCAACTGAGCTGCTCAATGGCTGGTCAGTCCCGAGGCACTGGACTTTGTATTTGCCCTTGTTAAATTACTGAGATTCCTCCTGGCCCGTTGGTTCAGCTGGCCCAGATCCATCAGAGTGGCAGCGTTCCCTTCTAGCATACCTACCAGTCCTCCCAGTTCAGTGTCATTGCAAAGTTCATGAGACTTTGCCTCTCCAGGTTACTGATAAAGATCCTAAATGGACAGGTCCCAGGACAAACCCTTGCAGTGCTCCACTTGTCACCATCCCCCAGGCACCCATTAACCACAACTCTGAGCCTGAGCATCCAGAGAGCTTTTTACGCACCTGATTGTCATCCCCAGCCCCATCCGGGCCATAACATTCTAGCTTTGATAGAGCAATACTGTGGGAGGCAGTGTCAAAAGCCTTGCTAACGTCAAAGTGAATGACACCCACTGGTCTCCTCTTGCCGCCAAACACAGCCACTTCATGACAGGAGGCAATCCGGTAGGGCAGGTGGGGTTTACCCTTCATCAGTCCATGCTGCTGCTCCCCACTCCCTGTTCTCTGTGTGCTCTTGGGAGCTGAGCCAGGGGAGCAGCCTTCGGTTTACCAGCCCTGGCTCACCTCAAGGTATCGTGAGTACAACAGGGATGCTGAGCCACCCTCCCTCTGTACTGCTCACCCCAGTGCCAGGAGGGCCCAGCTGCTGTAGTGGGCTGGCCCACCTGCTGAGGACAAAAGGTTTCTTGGGCATGTGACAGACTGCTGTTGACTTGTGCTCGGTCATTTGGCACAAAGAGGGAAAGTACCCAGGGTAAGAAACCAGAATGTTCTTTCCAACTGGACAAAAGTAGGACAGTTCAGCTCTTGACTTCAGAAGTTTTTCAGAAAGAGATGTTTTTGGATGAAAGCTTGGTTCTTCAACAGCTGAAGTATCCTGGTGGACTAGAAGCTGCCTGAGTCAGCTGCAGTCACTGTGCCTGCCATGCCAAGTACGTGTTCCCAGTACATGAAGAACCAGAGGTAGATTATACTTTTGGAAGCAGCTGCTGCTTTGGGAAAACACATGTTGCCTTTGATTAGTATCACGAGTCTTCTGTGTCTCTGGCCATAGGAAGTTCATAACTTTTGGGCTCAATTGCCAAAGGACAAGCCTTGTCCTTTTCATACATAATCTCAGATGGGCTGCCATGGTCACCAGCTGTAGACTAAACCTTGCCGTGAACCAGTTCCCTGTGTGTCGCGGAGAGAGGAGGAGACATTGCATGGAGGAGACATCTCTGAACAAGCGGTGTCCCTGATATGAACAGTCAATGTTATGCTATGGATGTCCATGCGAGAATTACAAATTTCCATAAAATGTTTTGTCAATATAGGGTAACATAGAGGATGTACAGAGCACTAACTTTAATAGGAGGCTGAATTGAGTCCCCATTTTACTGAGTGAGAAAAATGCTTGCCTGGGAACAGCTTGATTTGGAATTAAAAGTAAGTAATACTACATGCTGATATGACTTAATTAAACAGTGGAAAAGTAGTTATGACTGTAGACTTGCCTTCTAATTCTAACCTTTTGCTGTCTCTGCTTTTCTCAGGAAATTGTAGACCAGCTTCAGGTGTTACTGCCCCCAAGTGCCTACCCCTAATGAGGCCAATCAGCTAAAACTGGATAAAAACTATAAGCAAATAGGGAATGCCAACATCTGTGAAACTTTCCATAATCAAGGTAGTCATGAGGAACAGTAACATGCACTGCAAAAGGTCCTGCAGATCCCTTGCAGGTGTTGCTCTCGGCTTCTGCAACTCTTGCTAAACTTGGCAGTGCTAACTTGTAAGTGTTGACACAATATAATCTCCGTATTGTAAGGGTATTTCTTCTGGGTACTGTTTCTATTTGCCTTTATCAAGGAGGTCCGTATTTCCATTTGAGCAAAGTGCTGTAACTTGATGGTAGTAAAAACTGAAGTCTGTTCTAGACCTTGAGCACAAGGATTTCACAAAGCAACAAAGCAGTTACTGCTTGACAGCCTGGACTGCTGCCAGCGTGTCAGATCTGGTTCAGATTTCCCAGCTTGTGTAAATAACTCCAGTCAGAGACAAAAGGCTGTTTGGATCTGTTAGTTGATTGCTTTCTTCAGCTGAGCAGGCCTTCATGAAAGAGAATGAATGGCCACCACATAGACTACACTGCCCCAAAATAAGTTCAGAAACATCCTTCTCCTCTAGACATGCTCAGGATGGTTTTGGAGAGGAGACATTTCTTTGAGAACAGCAAGCAGTCATTGCTTTGCAGTTTTGTTTGCCGCCTTCTGAGAAGTGCTGATCTTCCCCAGAAAGCTTTTCAAGATGTTCTCTCTCACTGTAGAAATCTCCCTTTTCTTTTTTTTAGGCTTGCTGACATTCCTGTTCTGGCAGGAGGGCCACGAGAGGAGAACGGTGCAGCCATTTTTATTCAGTTAGCATGGTGAGGATACAAGGAGCAAAGATAATTTGTCTTGTGCAAGACACACTGTGCTAAGAACGTCTATATTCCTGATGCCATCTTGGCATAAAGAAAACACTTTTTGAAGAGCTAAAGACTGATTTTGTACTGAAGTTTTATTTTGCATGCTAAATCGCTTATCTCTTAAAACCGTGAATGTATGAAATCATACCATCCTCCAGCTGGTTTACTTCAGTCAAAGGATTTGCTTTCACAGGAACAGGTGGCATTCTAGCCTCTTCTTGCTTGTTCATAGCAATTTGGGAACCTTCTAACAGTCTAAATTGTGTGACTGCTAATTAGTGACTGCTAAATAGTAATAGCAAACTACAACTGAGATACTGCACTAATGACCTTTAACCCCACCAGTTATGAAATGGCCCAACAAACCCAACTACCTCAGGCTCAGTTGAAACCGGTTTTCAACATCAGGGCAGACAGCTGTCAATGCAAAAAAAAGTAGAAAACATAAATCTTTAAAGTAGATCTTTAAAGAAGAGAAGTAGAAGTATCCATTAAATTCTCCCTGTCTTCCACCAGGCTGCAGAGCACAGGTTCACAGACTTCCAAGTGACTTCCAGCCAGCATTTGGCTGTCGTGTAAACACTGCTTATTTTCCACCTAGCCCATGGAGAAGGTCTGTTTCTGCAGTGGTAAGTGAAACTACTTCCTTCTTGCCACAAAACATGCAAGCTCCTTGCAGCTTTGTTGGTACAAGTGGGACTTAGTGAATGGGAAATGCAGGGTTGTGCTGGTTTTGGCTGGATTAGAGTTAATTTTCTTCATAGTACCTACCATGGGGCTATATTTTGGATTTGTGCTGAAAACAGTGTTGATAACACAGGACTGTTTTCGTTATTGCTGGGCCATGCTTACACAGAGTCAAGGCCTTTTCTACTTCTTACAACACGCCACCAGAGTGTAGGCTGGAGGTGCACAAGAAACTGGGAGGGGACATAGCTGGGACAGCTGACCCCAGCTGACCAAAGGGATATTCTGTACCATATGACGTCATGCTCAGTATATAAAGCTGGGGGAAGAAGAAGGAAGGGGGATGTTCGAGGTGATGGCATTTGTCTTCCCAAGTCACCATTACATGTGATGGAGCCCTGCTTTCCTGGAGATGGTTGAACACCTGCCTGCCGATGGGAAGCAGTGAACGAATGCCTTGTTTTGCTTTGCTTGCATGCGCGGCTTTTGCTTTACTTATTAGACTGTCTTTATCTCAACCCATGAGTTTTTCTCACTCTTACCCTTCTGATTCTCTCCCCGTTCCCCTCCCCCCGTCTCCCCCCCCCCCCCCCGGGGGGGGGGGGAGTGAGCAAGTGGCTATGTGGTGTTTTGTTGCCGGCTAGTGTTAAACCACGACAAGGGTCTATAGGGAGTAAGACAAGAAACTTGGTATTTGTATGTGATTTGAACTTCTTGTTAACATTGGCACCCTTCTCTAATATGCAGGTTGACTTTACACAAAAGTGTGTCACCAAAATTCAGTGGAGCTGCACGTCTAGTGGAAACAAGAGACTTCCGCTTGTAGAGCTGGGAACCTGTACTGGGATACCACCAGTGATATGTGCAAAACAAAATCTGTCCTTGTTGGTAAGGAAATGGAGAATGGACATTTGGGCAGTGAGTAATTAAGTCCCCTGCTCTTTCTACAGACAGCGTGACACAGAGCAGAAATACAGAGCATTTTTCTGTAGAGATGGTTCTCCACCCAACTTGCGTGGAAATTCCACCTTCAGAAAATGTGAGTGTTGTGTTATGTGTGGTTGACAGAATGTTAATGTACGGTGTAGCACTGCATACTGCTGTGGATCTAAGAGTATGTCTTAGAATTAAAAGCTTTTAGCAAACTGGAAGAGAATATCCAGCTTTTGTTTCCGGAAGTCTAAATTGTTTGTAGTGTGAAAGACAAGTGGATTTCTTATCTTGGGAAGTAGTATTCACATGGTGCTGTACTGTATCAATTCCAGAATGAACAGGATGCAAAGTCACATCACTTTGGAGCACGCAGGACTTCCCTGACTAGCGAGACAAATGCAGTCCCTGTTATCCAGGAAAGCTGTTAGAACAATTGAAGATGCACAGGCTCTAACAGAAGGCATTTACAGGAAATTGGGATCAGGAAATTGCATGAAGAAACTGAAACAATTGCAGTTAAAAAAAACAAAACAAAACAAAAACAGTTTAGGCAATGGTGTCTACTATTGTAGCTTCCTCTCATGGTATCCATCTTCACTCCTGTGCTCTGCCATTTTGATAGCATCTGAAAGCTTTTCTTTCTGTGGGATCCTCTTGCATGCATGAAAGGATTCACAAGTTTTCAATGTAACGTCTCCTTCAGATCCAAACTTAGTAAATCTGGAGAACTACCCTATTCACACTGTTACTGGGAATTTGAAGTAATGGTTGCAGAAACTGAACAGATCCACTCATGCTGTTTGCATAGTACAGGGAAGTACCCCCAGCAGCAGGTGGGTTGTTCTTTCCTGTTGTTTCGATGGTGATGATTCTTAAATTTTGACCTAAAATGTTTTCTCCGATAAGTTTTCTCCAACCTATTTGATCTGACTGCTGAATTCCTTTTGTGTCACATGCTGGCTCTTTACAGTATGGCCATTTCATGCTGGATAAATGGTCACAGGACTCAGGACAATGCAAAAGGCAGGGAGTGAAAACAATGGCCAGGGCATTGGGTGATATATGGTTGATGTCTTCCCTCAAAGCTGCTTTGAAATGCAATTTTAAGAACAAAGAGGACATTTGTAAGGTCACCTTTCTAAAATACAAACAACCTGATCAGACTTTGCCCAGTAACCCCAAAACACCGCAGTATTGCCCCTCTGCAGCACCCCCTTTGTCTGGTAGTGAACAGAATGACTTATGCCTACTACTTTTTAAGGAAGGTGAGGAGTGCCTCACTCAGGTGTCTCCTGGAGCATTTGGTAAAGCAGGTAATTAGCTCTGATTATCATTTGCAAGCCTCAGTTTTGTTGAAGATTATATTTGTCCTAGAAGCTCAATAGTAGCATGCTTTGGTGAGTTCTCTGCCTTTTTCTGCAGAATGTCATGGACTTCTGGAGGTGGTACGTCCATGATCTCTGGCAGAGGAGAGGATATGCTGCCTAATGAGCTTTTTGGCTAATTCTACCATGCTAGTTATCAGTTTTGTTGAGGAGAAATCTTTTTTCCCACTCAAACACAAGAACGGAGTGAACCCAATGAATTTTCACAGTTGTTCAGTATGGGTCTGCCTGCATTTTCTGCAAGAGACTCCATAATTTCCTGTGGACATCTAAAAAACTTTTTTACTCTGCACTGTTGTTTTTTCTCACACACGCACACATACACACCCTTTTAGGAAGCAAGGTCTTTGGAGAGAGAAGTCCAAACTATCCAGATTTCCATGTACTAAAGGAGAATATGGAACAAAATGCTGAAAAATTTCTGTGTCACTTCCATTTGGATTCTACATCATACAGTTTTCTAAACATAAGCACCCACTCCTGGTATGTTTTCATATATTGCATGGCTCCTTTTGACATTTGTCCAAGTCAGAACCAGTCTAAACTCTGCACTTGCTGAGACCACGTGACCTGAAGGCCAGGGGGGTGGGTTTGGATGTATGCTTCTGCCCCTGGAAACAGCATATGGCCCATTAACCATGCATGTTTTGCAGAAGTTACAGTGTGGAAGGATTGTCATTTGATGACTAATGTTTTGTTTGATTTGCTTTTCAGGGTAAGAAGATCAAGATACAATATATGCTATATCCTTTGGGGCAGGCTTCTGCAATATCTTTCTGCCTAATGGATTTGCAGAACTTCTAAAGACCTGTTTCGGTGGCAATTAAGCATGCACATAATTCTGAAAATCTTACTGAACATCTGCGCATCTTTTAAAACTCTGTGCCCTTGTAACCTCCATAAATGTGTTATTATGTGTATTTTCTGGAGACACTTCCCTGTAGGTGCCTATGTCTACATAGTGTAATTCCCTCCAGATGCGTAATGCTGGAGTAATGAATGAGTTTTGACGTGATACAACTGCTCTCAGCAGGAGGCAAATGCTAAATACTGATACTTAATACTGAAAAATAAGTTCTAAATACCAAAAAATGAATACTAGACACTAAAAATACTAAATATTAAAACAAATACTACTTACTAACTAGTCTAAAAATGAGAGCAGCAATGCTTGTGTGTCACTACTGCACTGATAAGGCATACTGGCCACTACGTGAATACTGCAAAAGGAAAGACAAAGCTAAAAATATCTGGCTTTTGAGACCACATTATGCGAGTGAGAGCTCAAGGAAACAAGGTCTGATACTGAAGCCAGCTTTGCAAAATCACAGTAGAATCAGACACCACACAGAGCCTGATGGGATAACGAAAATCACAGCAGCTACATTAGATTATTGCACAGATGCGGTATTGGTTGAGCTGGAAAAAAAAAGAAAGATACCTGGGTAACTAACTGGAGGGTTTCTTTTAGCATCTTTGGTTTCTTTTAGCATCTTTGGTTTCTTTGCTTGAGGTTGAAGGTTATGCCCTGGAGGTGGCTCATAATTTGGTCTGGGTGGCGGTTTTTCCACTGGAGGTCTGGCCTTGGCCTTAAGTGTGCCACTTAAGGAGTGGAGACGGCACAGAGGTAGGCATGGGCTTTGGCTTGGCCTTCCCCTTTGAGACACTGCAGGTTGCCCAGAGAAGTTGTGGATGCCCCACCCCTGCAAGTGTTCAAGGTCTGGTTGGACAGGTCTTTGAGCAACCTGATCTAGTACAAGATGGCCCTGCCCATGGCAGGAGGGGTTGAACTAGATGATCTTTAAAGGTCCTTTCCAACACAAACCATGCTATGATTCTATGATTCTCATGTCCCTGGGGTTCACTGGAGAGGTGGGTTCTGTCTTCTGTTGCTGCACACAGTAATTCAAGAACTAACTTGGTAATGTCTTGCAGAGTTGAGAGTAATGTATTTTCTTCTATAAAATCAGGGGTGATGGAGCCAAAGTTCCTACCAGGACAGGAGCAAGAAGCAATCAGTGGTGTTTGTTTTGTTTGGGAAACCTATGATTTGTTTTTCAAGGCTTTTCCTAATGACTGGTGGAGATGTAATCTTGAGAGATGTTCACTTTTCAGTAACCCCCTGCAAGAGGAAGGAAGTGGGGGTGAAGATCTTACCAGAGTAACTTACAGAATGCATCAAAGAAAAATGAAATTTTAAGCCAGTAAAACAGAGAGAGGAAGTGAGGAAAGGCTAAAAAGAGCAAATTTCAATTCTGAAGAGGGGTGAAAGGCCAAATGGACATCCAAGCCGTGATGAGCTTTAATGGGAGAGAGACTGGAATCAATGTCTTTTGATAGGGACCCTGAAGTGGACATCCCTGTGCTGTGGTGTGTACACCACCGAATGCTGCTTAGTACATGCTCTCTGAATACTCACAGAGAGCTCGGCGATGCTGTGACCACAGCCAAGCTCATGACACAGATGGCACTTGTGCTTCTCCAGGCACAAGGGCAAGGTTGTGAGTATCAGACCAAAATCGCTGCTTACATTCATGTTCTGTGTTGCCAGTCCTTGTAATTTTATGGTGATGTTTTCATGGGATTTGCCCAAAGCCTGCAGAAATGAGGGGATTATGGATCCTGTTCGGGGTTGGTTATATCCTCATAGCTCTGGGGAAAACCTTCATCTGCAAGTCTGTTCGTCTGTGTGATGCACAGATGCGTATGAACTCATTACATTGCCCACTGTGACTGCATGTGCTCATAAGGGTTGCTGTGCACATGGTGTTTTGGCTGCAGGTGGCTGAGTGGGGAGAACCAGAGTGCAGAGACAGCGGTACTTACCACAGTCTTAAGATCTGCATCACCTCATAGCCATGACAAGCACTTGGGTCAGGATACTGGACCTGACTACCTCTACTACTGCTTGGGCCACAGGGGACTGATGACTTGGTGTCAGCTGTAGCCCTGTAGCCCAGTAATACAGCACTGATGTTGCTAATAATGGGTTACAGATTTTGAACTGACCTTGCAGGGGCTCAGGACTCAGGCTGGTCAGGCTTGCTCTGTCTGAACTTGTCTTGACCTTCCTCGAGCATTGTTTTTGCTAGATGTAGCTCTATCGCTGATTTTTTTTCTTCTGGCCAGGTGGCTATGCCTAATTTGTCCCTATTTTTCCTTTTTTTTGCATTGTGCAACCACAATTTTTATATAGCTAGTAGTAATCAGTAATTATTCTGTGCAGAATTAGTTATTTTTTTACTCTAACATAATGCTGTAGTGTGGAGAAATACAGGCCTAGCATGATAGCAGAGGTCTCACAAGTAAAGGCATGGGGATTGGTAGACTGTAGGTTTGGAATGATAAGCGATGGGTCACAGCCTTGGCCCTGGAGACCCCATGGCTATAAAACAACTCACTAGTAGTTAGTCAAAGTAATGCAGAGCTGGAGCTGGGCAAAACCAGTCTTAGAGGTAACAGAGCTAACATGTATAAAACATACTATAGATGGTAAAATCAGATGTAACATGGAGCTGCAGACCAATGAAGAAAGAGCAAGGTGTAAAAACATGTTAGCAACTGAATAAAAATAACCTAAAGTGGATCCTAGAGTAAGGAGGAAGAAATCATGAACCTGTATTCCTCTGGGCATAGGACTCCAGAGGCAGATGGCTTACAGTAACTCTTCCATCCCAACCACTACCAGATTGAAACTATGGACCTTAGGGTCCACAGGAGAGGTGGAAAGGTGAGCATAACGCCATGAAAGGGAGTAGAAACTAGGCCGTGTGCATGTAATGATGATGATTATTAAGACCTTTCTGCATAAAAGTATTCTTTCTTTTTCTGCAATAATTAGATTGGCATTGAAAATTATTCTTTGGTTAGATGACTAAGATTTCAATTATACAAACAATAAATTCTTGGCTTTATATAGAAACTGATCTTGCTCTTTGCCCACAGTAAGATTTTGTGTGTAATACATTGTACAACACATACGTACACTCCCCTCCACTGGCAGGCTGGTTATGGGAGCATCACTGGTCTGCGAGACTGGGAATTTTTATTTAGCCCCTTGCATTTGACTCTGGGCAAAGAACCTGCCTGTTGCTTTCTTTATCTAACATTACCGGTGCCTTCAGTAATCAGTGCTTTGTGAGTAATCCGTCCCATTGGAATGACTGCAGTGTTCAACCCCACTCCCACTCAAATAACCACTACGGAACTCATTAAACTTGCAGCAAATGTCAGTTTTGCCATTACCTTTGTGTCCTTGGGAGGTTTGCCAGGGTTTCTACCTAATTCAGGCTTCAGCAATTCAGCGCTCCCTTCCTCAGACCTTTTTAGTGTGGAACACCATCTGAGCTCTGTGTTGTTCTGGCGTCACAGCGGTGGTGGCTAATGGGAGACGTTTCCTTTTAGCTGGTGCTAAGGAGAGATTCTTGATGAGCACCTTATGAAATGAGGCCTGTGAATGTTTATTTTAAAAGGGTATTATTTTGTAGCAAAGAGTATCTTTTGAACGTGAATGGAGCAAGGTACCCCCTTGCAGTGTCAATCACTCCAGGGCTTTGTCATACACAAACTGCTGCTCTCTCCTGGTCAGATCCCACCACGTCAGCTGCCCCTTCTGCTCCACTGCTGATTCCTTAGAGACTAATCCAGACTAGCCTGATGAGGTCCCTACTAGCTCCATCCAGAGCCAGCTGCTACTGGTCACCTTAGGAACAACAAATACCTACAGCTCCACCAACCAGTGCCCTGTGCCCTGAGTTGCATGGCCCCCAGGGCAGCAGTGCCTTGTTGCCAGCTGCAGGGGGGCTTTCTTTTACCAACTGACACAAAGTCCTTGGACATTCCTTTGTCTAGGTGCTAGGAGATCACAAATTGCCCACACACGGCCTCCCATGAACATGCCTGCACAGAGCAACCCAAGCACATGGTAGTATCTGGACAGACACACAACCACCACTCAATGCCCACACATGTATTTGCCTAAGAACTGTCAATGGTAGCAAAATGGGATGCCATTTGATGGCTCAGCACCAGGAGCAGTCTGAGGAGTATCAAGAAGGATTACAGAGCCCTGGGAGCAACAGTAAGGGACTCTGGAGCACAGGTAGTTTTTTCATCAATCCTCTTGGTCAAAGGGAAGGGGTTTGAAAGGGCTAGTTGAATCTGGTGAATCAACAAATGGTTACAGGACTGGTGCAACAACCCAGGGTTCAGCTACTTAACCTATGGGACTCACTTTGAGAAACCTGGTCTACTAGGGGCTGATGGGGTCCATCTGTCAGAGAAGGTGAAGAGCATTTTCGGTCATAGGCTTGCCAAGGTTGGTGAAGAGAGCTTTAAACTAAAGCTACCAGGGGAGGGGAACGTCAATCCATCCCACTCCTACCAGTTTGATGCCAGTGCCAGCAACAGATGCCCAAAACCTGGAAAAGGACCACAGGTCAGCAGGAGACCACCTGAAGAGCAGCACAAAGGAATTCCAGCCACTCCAGCCAGTAAGTCAGCTTCATCAGGGCCCAATTTAAATGCCTCTAGGCAAATGCGCAAGCATGGGGGAATAAACAAGAGGAATTAAGAGACGTGTGCATGCCTGCAGGGCTATGATCTTATTGGCATCACGGAGATGTGGTGGGATGGCTCCCATGACTGGAGTGTTGGAATGGAAGGATACAGGCTCTTTAGGAAGGACAGGCAGGGGAGATGAGGAGGGGGTGTTGCCTTCTATGTCAATGACCAGCTGGAGCTCTGCCTGGGGATGGATGAGGAGCTGACTGAGAGTTTATGGATCAGGATTAAAGGGAGCGCAGGGACATGTGACATTATAGTGGGGATCTGCTACTACAGGCCACCTGACCAGGAAGACCGAGCGGATAAGGCCCTTTATAGACAGACAGGAGTAGCCTCACAGGAGACTTCAACGACCCTGATATCTGTTGGAGGGACAACACAGCACAGCATAAGCAATCTGGGAAGTTCCTGGAAGACATTGATGATAACTTCCTTCTCCAAGTGATAGAGGAGCCAACAAGGAGAGGTGCTATGCTGGACGTTGTTCTCACCAACAAGGAGGGGCTGGTGGGGAATGTAAAGCTCAAGGGCAGCCTTGGCTGCAGTGACCATGAAATGCTGGAGTTCAAGATCCTTAGGGCACCAAGGAGGGCGCGCAGCAAGCTCGCTACCCTGGACTTCAGCAGAGCAGACTTCGGCCTTTTCAGTATAGAGTACCATAGGATAAAGCACCATAGGATAAAGCCCTGGAGGGAAGAGGGGCCCAGGAAAACTGGTTAATATTCAAGGATCACCTCCTCTAAGCTCAGGAGCAATGCAACCCAACAAAGAGGAAGTCAGGCAAACATCCCAGGAGGCCTGCATGGATGAACAGGGAGCTCCTGGACAAAGTCAAACACAAAAAGGAAGCCTACAGAGGGCAGAAGCAAGGACAGGTAGCCTGGGAGGAATACAGAGAAATTGTCCAAGCAGCCAGGGATCAGGCTAGGAAAGCTAAAGCCC
>NW_009219821.1:42979-44811 GCF_000690835.1 Fulmarus glacialis
CCCCCCCCCCCAAAAGCCACAAAAGGCAAAGGCAGGGACTGGGAGAATGAAGAGCCGCCCACTATAGGAGAAGATCAGGTTTGAGACCACCTAAGGAACCTGAAGGTGCACAAGTGAATGGGACCTGATAAGATGCATCCGTAGGTCCTGAGGGAACTGACGGATGAAGTTTCTAAGCCACTATCCATCATATTTGAGAAGTTGTGGCAGTCTGGTGAAGTTCCCACTGACTGGAAAAGGGGAAACATAACCCCCATTTTTAAGAAGGGAAAAAAGGAAGACCCAGGGAACTACAGGCCAGTCAGTCTCACCTCTGTGCCCAGCAAGATCATGGAGCAGATCCCTCTGGAAACCATACTAAGGCACATGAAAAATAAGGATATGATTAGTGACAGCCAACATAGCTTCACTAAGGGCAAATCGTGCCTGACAAATTTGGTGGCCTTCTACGACAGGGTTACAGCATGGGTGGATAAGGGAAGAGCAACTGACGTCATCTACCTGGTCTTGTGCAAAGCATTTGACACTGTCCCGCATGACATCCTTGTCTCTAAATTGGAGAGACATGGATTTGACAGATGGACCACTCGGTGGATAAAGAATTGGCTGGATGGTCACACTCCAAGAGTTGCAGCCAAGAGCTCGATGTCCAAGTGGAGACCACAGCATTCCTCAGGGGTCAGTATTGGGATCAGCACTGTTTAACATCTTTGTCAGCAACATGGACGGTAGGATTGAGTGCACCCTCAGCAAGTTTCGTGATGACACCAAGCTGTGTGGTGCGGTCAACATGCTGGAGGGAAGAGATGCCATCCAGAGGGATCTTGACAGGCTTGAGAGGTGGGCCCATGCGAACCTCATGAAGTTCAACAAGGCCAAGTGCAAGGTCGTGCACATGGGTCAGGGCAATCCCAAGCACAAATACAGGCTGGGTGGAGAATAGATTGAGAGCAGCCCTGAGGAGAAGGACTTGGGGTGTTGGTTGATGAGAAGCTCAGCATGACCCGGCAATGTGCACTTGCAACCCAGAAAGGCAACCACATCCTGGGCTGTATCAAAAGCAGCGTGGCCAGCATGTCGAGGGAGGTGATGCTGCCCCTCTACTCTGCTCTTGTGAGATCCCACCTGGAGTACTGTTCAGCTCTAGGGCCCCCAATGTAAGAAGGACATGCACCTGTTGGAGTGAGTCCGGAGGAAGGTCACGAAGGTGGTCAGAGGGCTGGAGCACCTCTCCTATGAAGACAGGCTGCGAGAGTTGGGGTTGTTCAGCCTGGAGAAGAGAAGGCTTCGGGGAGACCTTATTGCGGCCTTTCAGTACTTAAAGGGGGCTTATATGAAAGATGGAGAAGGATTTTTTTTACTGAGGCCAGTGGTGACAGGAAAAGGGGTAATGGTTTTAAACTGAAAGGGGGGAGATGGATTAGATACAAGGAAGAAATTCTTCACTAGGAGGGTGGTGAGGAACTGGAATAGGTTGCCCAGAGAAGTTGTGGATGCCCCATCCCTTCAAGTGTTCAAGGCTGGTTTGGATGGGGTTTGGAGCAACATGGTCTAGTGAAAGGTGACCCTGCCCATGGCAGGGGGGTTGGAACTAGGTGATATTTAAGGTCCCTTCCAACCCAAACCATTCTATGATTCTTTGATTCAGCTCATCTGACTCCAGAGATGGCTACTTAATCCATAACATGGCAATCTTCACACAGCATTGTATGGTGAAGTGTGGCCATTGTTTTCCACAGCCTTATGGGTTCCCTTCTCTGGACAGCTGCCTGTGGAGCCTCTTCTCTTGTCTCAATTCCTCATTGCAGCCACCTGCAGCCAGCCTTCTTTCC
>NW_009219822.1:0-2999 GCF_000690835.1 Fulmarus glacialis
AACCTTAATGATTCTATGATTCTATATGCCTAAAAAGAATAGCCATAGTGCATCATTACCTAGCAGTAGAGCATCTATTACCTAGGAATAGAGCATAGAGAAAAAATGCAACCCTGGTACACAATTATTACGCATATGTTAAGTACTTGTTTGAAACCACTGCCTGTGTTCGCCATGTCTCAGCATCAGTTGGCAATATCCGTATAAAAATCTAGAGGATGATAACAAGTTAAAAATAATCAATAGTCATTTATCATTTAATTTATTACTACTTTCTCAAATTCTGGAAGACTGCTTGATATAATCAGCTGAAGATATATCAGGATAATTTAATACATTAATAGTCAGAGGCTCCAACTGAAGCTCCAATTTCTTTCTGGGCTTGATTATAGATCTGTAAAATATTTCTTTCCAGCTACAGTAATTGGTAATTTGGCAGAAAAAAATTACAGCAAATTAACCTCTAATCATCATCTTTTACTAAATGTGTTTGTATCTTCTGATTTGAGTATAGAAAGACAGAATATTTAAGTGCGTTAACCCTGGTCCACAGAGGGTACTACTGAGACTTTGCCCTTGGGACCACTGTCTGGACCCCAGTCTTGGGACCAAATGCTGTGTCCCGTGGTGCTAGCCCAGTTAAATGACTTCTAAACTTCATCTAACTAACTTCATCTAGCCTTACACTTAGTTGTTTGGCTGCTTCTGGGCTCATCCCTACCCAGCTGGAAAAATTGGCTGGTGAGTCAAATGATGAGGCCACAGAATGAAACACACCTTTAGGAGTCAGGCACTAGCTGCAAGTGTCTTTTGGTCAGTAGATGGAGTCTGATAGGTCTGAGTTTGAGACTAGGTCTGTGGATCCAAGCATTGGATTAAGTTCTGCTGGGCACTTGTGTAGGAACACAGCTCTGACTGACTAACCTGAAGAAAGTGGTTAGCAATTAAAAGTTAATTACTATTATCCTTGTGTGGTAGGTGACCAGAGCAACACTCAATTCGCTATGGGATTTGGTCTTTCAAAAAGAAGTTTAGGACTATAGTTCTCCATTTAAGATGTGACAAACAAATACCATTTCTTTCTTCCCCTCCCTCCATCTTTTAACATACCTATAAAAGACAAAGATCCCCAAAATGGTCTGGCAACAGGTGAAGTAAGACCTGGAGTCTAGGCTCCCTCCAATAGTTGGAAGTGATTAAGCAAGAAAAGACGACCTTCACCATTCCGTATCTGCCAGATGGTTACTGGGTAAGTTAAAGTAGCGAAGTTGCAGCTTAATAGGTCACATTCTTCTTATTTTCATGTATTTACATGTCTGAGGCAGTGCAGCAGGTGACAATCCAGACAGTGAGGCAACTGAAAGAACTAGATCACAGGTACACAGCAAATACTAAGCAATGCTATTCTTGGCAAGTTTTTAAAAAATAATAACCAATTTCTAACTAACGTATTATAAAAAATTATAAGCATATAGCTATATATGAATGAGATATTTACACTGTGCTGGGACATTACTGTCCAAGTATCAGAAGTCTGAAGTAAGAAAATTGTTTTTATCTTGGCAGTTTATTATGTTTTAGTTTTCCTACTCCCTGTGTAATCTAAGTTAATTCAATGTGCAACACAACTCGTAACAGCTTTAAAGTATTTGTCTGTATATCTTTTCATAATTTAATGTGGACTTTTTAATCTGTGCAGCAAATTCACAAGTTTTCTATTATGGATTCTTACAGTATCACATAGCATATTATTTTCGCAGATCTGATGGTATTTACACTGGAGTTTGAAGTATCTAAAGCGAGTTTAACGTTTAGAGTAATTATGGATAGTTATGTGATGATGTGCAAACCTGAGAGCAGCAGGGAAATACACTTCTTTGCAGCATACAACATACAACTGCGCAACAAACGCTGGACTGACAAACCCAGATCTCCAGGCTGTCCTTCTCAGGGGTGTCATACTGTGAGTATGTGAGTGAACAGTTTTACTGGATGACAACATTTGCTAATTCTTTAACATGTCAGGTTTTGTTAATTGTCTTTAATATGTTCATTATTGGCAATATTTTTTTTCATTGAATTCTGCAAATGATGCAGCCAACTGACCTGTGATTGCCAGTGCTTGATGTGAACTTTTGTTGGTTAGTTTTGATGAGGCTCAAACTTCCTTGCATGATTGCTTTCCCTGACTGAATAAGCATACTTCACAGAACAAACATTCTAGTGCAGATAGCGTTACCCAAAAAAGTAAAAAAAAAAGAAAAATCTGATTTTAAAATCTAATTTTTTTTAGATTAAAAAAACCCAACAACTTGCTACCAGTATTTGGCAATATTCCCTGCCTTCTGAAATAGTATGCTAGTACTGCTGGTAAGACCATCCATCAGGCCCACAAACAGAACTAGTAAACATTAAAAATGTGAATGACTATTCCTGGAAAAACATTTGCACTATTTATATTAGGTCTAATAATGAAAATTTATGGCAGCAAAACCACTCCAATTCATACTGAAGCGATTCACACTGCAGAAATGTTTCTGTGGAAAAGATGAACAGAATAGCCAGAAAGAAATTTCTAAAAAGCAGACATTGTGGCAGTGGAAAACAAATTGCCAGCTATTGTAAATCCTATTATTTTCTCAATGTGTCTAAGTAGCGTACTACCAGGACTCCCACTGACATTACTAGTGTGGAAATAGAATATTATTGTGAATGCATTTTCAAAGTATTATAGAAGCTAATAGGGTCCACATAACTGTCTATAGAATATGCAATATAAGCTATCAAGCTCTCCCTCTCCTTTGGTGTCAAAAAGCATGTTCCTCACACAGAGTGAGCCTGATTTTTGGTAAGGCCTCTGTTTTACCGCAATAAATATAAGTAAATGTGACTAGTGCATTCCCAGGTTTAGAAGACATTTTTACAACCCGATTTCCATTTGACTCATGCAGTCTGCTACAGTTTTGACATGTTTCAATTTTGTCACAAGACTTTTCCCT
>NW_009219822.1:3030-27488 GCF_000690835.1 Fulmarus glacialis
TGTTGTGAGGTGACATGTCGTGGCTGAACATCATATCCGTCTCTTCATGCTCACCCGTGAACGGTTGGAGATGATTCCAGGTCAGTTGCTTTGGATACAAAACAGGTGACACTAAGTGCTACAATGATGCTGAGCAAAGTTTTTCTGAAAGATCTGTCCAAAAAAAGTGTTTTGCCCAAATCTGTTGTATCTATCAAAATTCTTTCCTCCCCCATGCTGAATTATTGGTTTATGCATAGCTTTCAAAAGAAGTGAGAGGGTTTTTTAAAATCTCATTTTTCTTTTCTACTCTATAGTTACATTGCAAAAAGCTCAGTCATACTCATAAGACTAACAGTTCATTTTGTTGGTGACACATTGAGGAAGATATGCTCACACACACGCATGCGTGCGCATGCGTGCGCGCACACACACACACACACATCTATACCCCAGAAAATTAAGCTTGCATCATAACATTTTGAAAAGTTCCTAAGTGATTTACAAGCTTTAATGATCAAAACAGTTTGAAGATTTAGATTCTAAAGCAATCAGGAAAATAATGATTTTTGCAATAAAAGCTGAAGACTTAAAACACTGGCAAGTACACAGTAAGACTTGGGTTCACCAATACAATTGTAAATTCAGTTCTTTCAGCTCAATTGTTTTTGCTGTCGTATGACACTAGTTTAGATGTTATCATTCCCCACGAGAGTTTCACAGTGTATTAACTGATATGATAAAAAATAATTTGCTTCAGATGTGTAACTTTTAAAAAATAAAACCAGCAAACTGCTACTTAAAGTCAAATGTACATTATTTCTAATTCTGATTATTCATCCACTCTGATACCGGTTTCTTACATGTTCCTGGAAGTTTAGATTTTTCAGCTTTTTAACTTAACTTACCCTATAAATTTGATGGGAAAAGCAGCCTCTCAAAATCATTATTTTGAATAGCTGGATAACTTGCTTGAGATATATGACTGTTAACTCAACGGCTTTAATATTTCAGACTTGTCCATCATTTCCAGTGTAGAAGCTATACTGTCATTGTCAAGCAATTTAAAAAAATTAGTTTTCGGTAGTGGTAGCTGATTTTTATTTGGTCCATGTTCATAAAGCCTTGCATTTTCAATGCTTGCTTTGTAATTTTAACATGAGTAATTTGTTTAAATTAACGTTTAAAGTATTCCATGAGTGTTTGCTGTAGGGAGTGGAGCTATATGAAAATACCGTGTATATTAAGACTTGTGAATGTTGAGGATTGGCAGCACTGGGTTTGAGATTATAATTTGTACCATGCGTGCACATAGTATGAATTTCCAGAATGAGCTCGATTTATAAATCTTTCATTGTGATTGTCAAGTGCATAAAAAGTTTCTCACAGAAATGTACCTAAAATCTTTTATGTGAAACTACATTTCCATATGGAATTTCATGCAATCATATGAAGATTTGAGGAAAAATCTTGCTACTGTTGTTGGTAGTTAGAGTTTTGGAAAAGTCTGTAATATCTTCAAGATCATACTGTCTGTGTGTGCATCTATGTCTATGTGTTTGTGTACTGAGCATATGATTTTGCTACAGCGCTACCTTCCTTCGTTTTGGTAAAATCTGATCTCCTGTTTACAATGAAAATTTCATAGAATACACATGTTGTGAATATCTTGTGGGAGAGATAAGTGATATGCTCATCGTAAACTCAGCGCAAACTTCTCATTGTGTGGCTCAGATTTCTCAGCACGCATATATAATTTGAAGCATTTAATACAGTCCCTACAGCACACCTGAGGCAAGTGCAAATATTCACATGAATACGGCATGCATGCAGTACCAGCTTCACAATAGACAGAGAACAGATTTTCAGTGTGCAAAGTGTAATACATTTTAACTTGCCTGATAAAAATTTCTCAGCCCGTTCAAGAAAGAACACAAATTTAGAGCATAAGTTTCATGTTTCATGCAAAATTAATTGCAAACCACACATGATTAAACTTTTACAGCAGATCTCGTGCTTCTTTATGTTACTGAAATGTTATGAGCCAGGTTATCTACATTCCACATCACATTACACATTTTCATAAAATACACATTATATTGCATCTTAAAAGCTTTCATGCAGAAGGAGTGTTAAATCTCGTAATACAAACTTCAGAGGATTAGTATGAATTTCACTGAGCAAGACAAGCTGCATATTGTAATATATATTGGACACTTTACAGCTGAGTGAAACCTTAAATGTATGGATGGATTCAAAATAAATGACATGCGAGTATGTCATACTAGTATTTCTAAGAACATAGAACAAGTACCAGCAATTTTCTCACATACCAGCTGCAAAAGTTAATAGATTTTACATTCTTGCACATCCCATACCTGCATGTGCACACACGCGTCTGCCCACCTGCGATTATTTTTTTTATTTAAAACACAAAAAAGAGAGCCAAAAAAGAATCCCTCAAATACAGAGTCGTTATTAGAAATTTAAACAGTTCAGATGACAAAGTAGTGTTTGGACTAGGAAGTGGAAAGACACTATGGTACACTTAAATACAGTGGTTAGAGAGCTAACGTATCAAGCAAATTCCAGCAGCTTGAAAATGCTGGTAACAAACAATGCAAATTCAACAACAACTGTGATGAATAATTCAAACCATATCCTCAGTGCAAGCTTTCCCACAAAATTTTCCAGCTTGACACAAATTCAAATTTTATAGTGTTTGTACAACACAAGTTTTAAAGCACACAAAACTCATATTCAATAAATGAAAATTATCTCACATGGAGAATTTCTACACAATGTGGCTGAATGTGTAAACTGTGTTTTGCAGAGCTTGCATGTGTAATAGCCCCAGCAGTGGGCTTTAAACTTTGACTGTAGTTTTCTATTGATATAATCTAGTGAATGGCATTAAGAAGTACCTTCTGGAGATGGATGTCACCTGCTCACTACCACTTGTTTCACGTGCATGCTGTGAACTTGCCTGCTTCTCCTGCAGCTTCTACAGTCTTGGTAGAAGACAGATTTTGAAGAGGACATCATGAAACATGTGTTGTACAACATATTTGCAATTTATGTTGCACAAATTTCTTCATCACTTGATGCCAATTTGCCGTCAAAACAGACACACTAAACAAAGAATAGAAAAAAAGAGAATTGCATGTATTTATTACTGGCATCTGCTTTACGTTTGGAGGGACAAAGCTGTCTTATCAGTATATAATCTTGCCGCCTGACTTGCTAGCTCTTGGTTCTCTCTGAATCCTAATAATTCTGAAGGAGCAATGAGACATACTAGAGTGCATTTCCTCTTGTCAGCCAGCCAAAGGATTAGAGCTGGCGCTGCTATTCACTACCCAACCTTAGCATCAAAACAAGTATTTTTTTTTTAAACTACAGTTTGAATTTACTAATGACAAAGGGAACTCCCAGTGGGTGTGACAATCATGAGATAATCAGCTTTAGAGGATTAGAGGACCCCAGGGGTGTGATTAGCTCAGGTTGGCCAAGCCCTCTGTCATGAATAAATTCAGAAATGAATATTTGCATTCCAACGCTGCATCTTAGTGAACCGATTTCCAGCCTAAGAATTTTTTTTTTGTGTGTTATGAAAAGCAGTTCACGTTGCACAAGACAATTGGCAGCTGTGGCTAATGAAATGTGAGATGATTAAGCAATAAGGATCTGAATTTTGTGTGATTTACTTCTGCCAATGATCTTTCAATGCAAAGAATATGTTCATTGTTATTTTTAGTCAGTCGTTTTCCTACACTTTCGTTAAGTGCTTGATGGAATATTTTCAATTCATTTGATTCCATGGTTGACAATCAGATAACTTTTCCTTCCATAATTAGCAATTATCAACTGTACAAAAATACTGAATGCTGTTGGGTTTGCATAATAAACAAAAAGCAGAAGTGATGGTAGCAAGTTTGCTGAACTGAAAATATATCTTTTGTGCACTTGACAGCTATTTGGGAATTTAAAATGGTGTTACTTACTTACGAATGCACTGGTGAAATGGCCTATATGTCTGACAGTTACATTAAATCCAAGCAGGCAAAATTGTCACCTGACACAGATTTAGCCAATGCATTTGATAAAATAGGCCAGAGAAACATAATCTGACAATGCAGCAGTAACTTAAATCTGTTTTATCAAATAAAGGAAAATAATTATGTGCAATAAGAGAAACAGATACAGATTTGTATGGCTAACTTTTTGCTCTAAGAGAGTTCATTATATGTACAGAGGATAATAGATGAATAGCAACCACGTGAGCTGCTTAGTATGGCTTACATGTGCACTATCTCTCTCCTTTATATCCATTTGCCTGCTGGTTCCACAATCTGTTCTTCAGTGTTGGCAATTTCTTGGATGCATTTTTTTGTAATCTACTTGTTCTGATCATGTATCTCTATTTCCATGTCTATAAAATGAAGATGATAGTGATGAACTCTCTCTAAACAGTGCTTTGAAATTTAGTTACAAAAAGCATTAAATACCATCAGACAATTAATTTTGCTATTTTCTTGCCTGAACTCACTTTTCATTAAAAATGTTTATTCTTCTCTTTAGGGAAAATTAAGAATAATTCTATTCCAGTACTGGCTATATTCCTATTTTTAACTGAACAAAGATATCCTAAGTTCTCAATTTTGACTTTCTGTCATATCCACCAAATCTTATTTAATCTGTTTATAAAACATTGCCCTTTACTGAATTTTGTTAGATTTTTCTGTTACATTCCCTGGGAGAAACTGATGATTATTTTTTCATTTAATTGTCTGCATTGTCTGCCTAAGTACTTCAAAGCACTCAGCAAAATCTGAACTTGTATTTCTTCACCAGTAGTAGCAATAGTCGTAGCTGTAGCCCTGATGACAGAAAAGCAGTAACATTGTGTAAAAGCCAATACTTCAGCCTTTTAGCCTGAGTATTAGATTGTCCTATGCTATGTGGACCTGGAGAAAGGCAAGGAATAGAGATTGGAGTTGATGGGTTTCACAGGCTTTTTTGAATCGTAACACGTGTTAACCCAAAACCTGAAGATTAGCTGCTACTTTGTTCTTAACATTTGCATCTGCCTTGTTTCCTTAGAGCACTTCTGTACTTCATATCCTTTATTAACATTTTAAAAGGAAATTTTAAGAGTGTCTATAGTTCTGTATGCCTGTTGAGATTCTCCTTCCTTAAATCGCTTTGCAACCTGTTTTTCTTTCTTCTCTTACTAATCTCTCCTTGAGTACGCTTCCAGCCACAGACAAATTTATCTATGGGTTGTATGGTTTGAGGACTGTGCCTTAAGAAACTGAAAGTCTAAGTGGAGTGGTGCAAATCTTATCTTATTGTTATATACTGCCATAAAGCACTAAATATAAAATAGACTACTTGTGAGCACTGAAGTCATTAATAGCCCGACTGTGAAAAAATTTTAGACGTAATTCTCATTTGATTTTAGTGGGTGTATAAGTGCCTCCATAATTCTGGCACCCAAAGACAGCTGAAGAAACAGCTTTTAACTGTGAATGGTCTTATATCTTACGCAATGGAAAGCAGTCAGCAGTGAAGGCAACTTCATTGATAACATTGCAGTTCATCCATATTCAATGTAGCACACTGCCAACAAAATTGTATTCTGTATTCAGCCTAATAAATACTAATAAGCCCCCATCCATTGCATAGGGACCTTCCTAAGGTGCCGGTTACTAGTCTCAGTGGGAGAGAGCAGAGGACTAAATGGGCTCCTTCCAATATGACTGCAGCCAAACCAGTCACTGTTTGGGGTGATTTTTTTTCCCTGCAGCCACAGTCAACAAAACCTGCAGGGCCGCTGGCTGTCAGAGGACGAGCTGCTGCTGTACACAACTGAGCAAATAACGCTGCCAAACCGGGAGTGCGTTGCACAGCTGGCCCTCTGCTCCTCAGAGCAGCCCGTGGCTGAGCCTGCTCAGATCCAGGCAGACCACTGACTTCACGGAGGAAGGCTGCGGAAACTGCAGAGTAAGAGGGTGTAAGAAGTTGCCCTGTTTTCTGTATTGGCTATTTCTATGCAGATATATTATGTCAGAAAAAAAGAAGTAGGGGGACCAAAACGTAGAGAGGCAGACAAATGTGTCCGGCATGACATTCATACTGACAGAAACATGGGTTCAATGCATACGGGGGGACTTTTGGAATTCCACAAGGTGCCTTTCTGTATCTTCAGGTGCTGCTGTGTCTCAAAACTGTGGCCCTTAATGTTTCCGTTCCAGGTGTTAAAGTACTTTGCAAGTTCCATTATTTCACAATTCTAATTCTTAAGTCCAGATTCCCTTCATGTATAGTGAACAGATTTCTTTTTTTTTGCAGTTCAGCTTGAATGATTCAGACTATGCCATTTTAGGATGATAAACAACTGTGGTACAATATATCTTTCATATTTTCCTTAAAAGGGTAAAGAAATCTTAAAAATGTTTTAAGCTGAGTTTTATCCAAATAAAAAAGCATTGGCTGTTTCTAATCGAATAGCATGGATAATAGGTCACTGAACTGAATAGATTCTTCTCAGGCCTCTAATGCTATGATGAGCATGAATGTGAAATTTCTGCTGCACATGTTACAGATAATGGATTTTCTGCAGTCACTCAGAGAAATATCCTTTCAGATGCTGTATTTTATTTACAACAACAGATAAGTTTTAATCTTTTATTAGAATACAACTTATGACATTTTTAAATTAGGTTTATTCTGTAAACGACTTCCTAAGCTTAACTGGAAGGGTAAGTGGGTGGTAGTAAGGCAACAAATATGATGGGGATGGATAACTGGGTGTTGTAATGGCGTTTTAATCGTACTGCTGTTTGACAGCAAGGACCATAGAAAGGGTCATATTCAGCACTCACTAAAAATACAAGAAAACTGGCTTCTGTACTAAGTTAGGTTATAAAAATATCTATTCTGGAATTTGTATATGGTGCTCTAAATTGCAGCACTCCCTTTTTACAGTCACAGCCAGAGGAGTCTGCACCAGCTAATTGCTTCAAGGCATTGGGGTGTTGTAGTAATGGTAGGGACCAGCGGCTAAAAGGCTGTGAGTCTTTGAAGTCCTCAGCCTGTGTTCACTCCATGAGTATGGTCCGCATCCAGTTACTAGTTACTAGTCAGCTATCATTTCTGCACGGTTCTGTGTCCACCTTCACCCACATATTGGAAAGATTTGACGCTTGGGGTTTCGTAGAGGAAGAGGGAACAGAGAAGGATTGAAAAGACAGGTACCCTGACCAATATTATAAAACATGAATTAAAGCTTCTGGTCCCCTCTAGCATGATCCAAGGTGCACAGCGTCTCAGGGGACATTTGCAGACGACCTGCAGCTAGCTCATAGGAGATGGATCTTAACTCTTTAATACAGTTTCTGTGTCCAGGACTGAAACTTTCTTTGATAAGGTGGGAGTTGACCAGGTTTGCTTCCTGCAAAAGTAACTGTCAATATGAAACCCCTTTGTAAAGCTTCTGTTCTCAACAAGGGGCTATAGAACCATAAAGAAAATGTCCTCACTTAGCAATAATACAAAGGGCTAACTAATCCACACATTGTTTTAGTTAGTGTTTTATTCTGTATTTTCCCTATAAAATTGGTAGGACGATCTTCCAAAGACTCCTTTTTAGCTGTAAAAAGTTGCCAACTTTGGATTTTGTGCAATATTTTTGCACTGTTGTTCTATTCTTCCCTTACACAAAATAGTAATTCAGTAAGCATCATGGACACTTAACAGTCAATCCAACATCTGACAGAGCTCAAATGCAGATGAACTTGCACGCGTTTGGTTGCGTTTCTGCCTCCTGGTAAAGGAACATTGCCAAAGTCAATGTTTCACATTCCCAGAATATTTTTCTTAACCAAAATTTAAGTACCCAATAGCCTGCTATTCTGTATGTAAACACAAGCTGTAATTAATACATAATAAATTTCAAACCTAGGATACTGGGTCAGTTTCCAGAAGGCACCCAGAGTATATGAATTTATGTGTCAGATTTGTAACATGAATGTTCCCACAACACAGTCCTCTAGAGAAAAATGTGTACTTGTTTTCACTCCTGTAAAATTTGAGCATGTCCAAACTGATGTTTAGCATGGAAACAACTCTGCAGTGTGCAGTGCTGCTGTGCAATTATGAAGCATTTTGGAAAGTAGTTGCAATAGCTCTATTCCAGATATAACTATCCAGTCCCTCTCACAGCAGTAAAGTAATTATCCTTCTTTTAAGTAATAAGTGCTTGCTAACCAATATTCCCCCCTTCCCCCCAATAGAAGTTTTAGTTTAAGAGCACAAAAAGAATTACTTTGCTTGGTATTCATTAAATAATTTGTTCTAGAAAAAGCTTTATAGCAGGTTTTTATATTTCTGAAAAGGACATTCAAATGTTTGCTTCAGTGATAAATCAAAACACCTTTCATGAAAGGCACATTGCTGGGCACACACGTCTTGCAAAATCTTACAAATAAACTTAAATATATTAATTGTACAGTAATTTCAAAAGACCTCCTGTCCCTTCCCAATGTAAGCCTTCATTTAAAAAACAGAAGTCTTTGGAGATGTATGACCTAAGATAAGATACTGCTATCAGCCAACACCCGCTTCAGAAAAACAGGCAGATTCACCACTGACAGCAAGGTTAAAAATGAGATTTGATCAAAAATTTTCCCCAGAATTAATTAACTGGAGGGTAAAAGCTTATTTTTCAAGGCTGGATTTTCTCAGATTGTTCTACATTTATTTTCTGTGTTTTAATTTTGTGATGACAGCTCTATGCCTGTCTGCTAGCAATGATTGCTTTTAGAAGGAGCAGGGTGGCTGCTTAGCTGCAGGGAAGGAGCAGAGGCACAGAACTTCCCGCTCTCTGCATTGCCTTGTTTGGATGGGGAGACAGTCAGCTGTGGATCTTACAGCTGCATTTTGGATATTCCAGAGTGGAAACTTTCAGGAAATCTCTTCCCAGAAGAAAAAAATGTGATTTCAATCGTCTTCTTGGCATTAAGCTTTCTCCAAAATTGCAACACAGATTACTGATTATTTTCCTATCTGTAAAGAAAATTAAGGTATAGATGCAAAGTTTGCAGCCTAGGCCTGTCTCTAATATGTGCCTGTTGAAGGAAGAATCCTTTGCAAATGCATTGAATATTTGGGATTAAAAGTTTAAAGGTAAAAGTAAAACACAAAAGACTTACGCAATTCATGGAAATATATCTGAGAGGGAAGAAGAGGGGGATTTCTTGACAGAAAGCAAAAGGTGAGGTGAGATAAATGATGCTAAGAATCTGCATTACATAATTAAAAATTCTAATTACCATGTCTCTATCCAAAAACATACTTTTAAGCAAAAGTATTGTTTAAAGACAGGTGGTCATCTGGTTAGGGCTCAAAATAGAAACTCTGGTGAGTACTAGTAGTACTGAACTCTCTACTAGTACTAATAAATTAATACAATAGCATCACAACTTAATGATTATTATCTTAGTGATTTATATGGTTTCCTTGAAAATAACCAGTGCTCTAAATTCTCTGAATGAAATTCCAACCTATTAATATTAATGAATTACACAAAAGATAGTTTTATATTTTGCAGTTACTCGTAAGTTGAAGTAAAAAAATATCCTCAGAACAAAATCTGTATCGCTCTAAGTCAGCAAACAAAATCCAGGGAAGTGAATGAAATATCTGCCATCCTGTTGAGGGAGTCTGGGCACAACTTTGGGCATATCAAGTTTCTTTTGCATCAATTTATCAATCTTCTTCTTAGTGACAATCTTACTATTGGAATGAAGCCTGACTTCAAATGGCTAAAGTTCATACTGGCCTTAATCTCACCAGTTAAAAGGAGAAACAATGGAAAAGAGCCTGCTTAAAACAAATAAACCAGCCATCTTAACAAATATACAGAAAAAACCCATGAATTTGAATGTCACTGAGTGATTTTACGTAATTCTGGCATCTCAATTTAATCACCATTTTTAAAATTTTATTGCACGTACACCTTTGATTTTAAATGGTAAACTGCACTTGCTTTTCTTTTCCCCTTAATTCATAAAAAATTTGGACTTAAAGTTTCTATTTCTAAAGGAAATGTGGACTCTGCTAGCACAAAAGTCTGGCAACAGACCATGGGTAATATTGTGCATGGTGTGGTAATCAGAAGTTAGCTGCCAGGGCTAGCTATAGGTGTTCTAGTAAACTGGACAAGTGGAGCCCATAACATGCCAGCAATATTACATCAACATCCGTGTTCGCTGAAGAGAGGGAAGTTAAAGTATGACATTGATTTCTGACTGCTGAGACAGTGGGCCAGGAGCTTCCTGGGAAGACCAAGTAAGACACTGATCTTGTAAGTCTGGAGGGGTTTACTGCTGTCATCGCCAGAGAAAGGTTGTAACGTCCAGTACCATACCACCATCTAGATATCTTCACCAGCTATCCAGTTTGCCTAGTGTTAGTATTTGCTCTGAAATATGAGATCACCATGGAAACTACTTAGTGTGTATAGTATAGAGGTAACATGCGGTTATTACAGCTTTGTAGTCCATGCTGTTACATGTTAACAGGTTTCTGGATCTGCAGAATACTTCAGTTTCTCTCATTTAGCACAGTTATGTTTGATCAGCAAAGAGTGTTAGTTATTGAAGATGACTTTTCATGTGATACAGTGGTGTTTAGTCAAGTGTGAGATGTGTTACGTTGGATCTCAGATATGAAAGTGAGGTATTAATCAAACTTGGAGCATCTTCAAGTTAGGTACTAATCCTAACAAGGAGGACAAAATGGTACAAACATGGATGAATGTAGAACAGAAATTAGGGGAAAATGTTCCTAACTCTCATTGTAGTGAGATTCTGGAAGAGCTTTCCACTAACGAAAGGACCGTTTCAAATACAGAACTTTGTTTCTGTAGGGCATTTATTTACGTTAGTAAATTTAGTTTCATTAGTTTCATTAGTTTCAGTGTTGGAAGACTGGCCTTGATTAACTAAGAGTTTCCTTCCTGTGTTTCTAAGGCTGCTAACATGCAGGTGTACATGCAATTTCACTCATCTGAACTACGGCAATACATCAGTGGGAATGTTCACAGTACCGTTGTTAACGTGGTTAGAGGCTGGGAGGATCAGGGCTTTGACTTTCCATAATTTAGCAAAAGGATCTTATGAGTCTGAACTGGTAAGTATTAGAAAAAATACAAACAGTTTGAAAAGTCTGCTGTGGTACATGCAGAGAAGGCTGTGGTCCCACAACACAAATCAGAAATCTTGAGGAATGCCCTTAGAGTGTTTTGGACTTTTCTTATTTGCTTCGTTCCCCAAAAGAATGAGGGAACTTGTGATCTACAAAGTTGGGTGCCCTTTGGTATTTCTTGAATTCTGCATTTCACTTGCACACTTTCCATGTGACTACTCGTATCAAGGAACAGAGTGCACACTTAGTAAGTGTCTTCAGTCAAACTCAGATTTCACAAAGGTGATTTAAAAGTACATCTCCAACTATAATCACGCATTACTTCATATTAATACAGTTTTAAGTCTGAGTAGATTTTATAGTGTAAAAAAGCACCTTCTTTATCTCTATATGAGTCAAGAGAATAATTTGCCATGAATAATTTATAAGATGAATTGAGGTTCCTCTTTCATGTACCACCTACGTGAAATAATTTCATTTATTTTACTTTTTTCTTTCTTTTTTTTTTAAATTCTGAGGTAATATGCACATCTGAAAGCCAAGCTTGCTTACCTATTGGTGCCTGGTCAGGTAAGATCCATTTTTCTGTATCTTGAATGGATGAGCAGAATATAAATATGTTGTGGAAGCAAATGTTTTAATTACAGATTTTAAATCTGCTTTTGACAAACACTGCTTAATATGAAACATGCTCTCAGAAGTTATTACCAGGAGTAGAGTGAATAGGATAAGATGATTACATAAATCAAATACAACAGGGTAATCAGAATCATCTCTCAATTCATGTGCAAGTTTTTTTATGGTGAATCCTCTTTTGGAATAGATATACAGGAGGTACATTGCTATTTTAAAGGACCCAAAGTACCCCTGAGGAATGGAGCAGTAAGCGCAGGCAGAGAGCATGCTTTCTGGCTCTGTGGTGCCTTTTAGGAAGGTCTCCAGAGGGAGCAGCATTGTACGACAGAGAAAGCATGGCTGAAGCAATCACATTATTGCCTTGGTACATCAAAGACTGTCTCCGGTATACAGGTTAGGGCAGTCTCAGTCCCTTTTTAATATATGCCAACAGCTAGACCAATTCCAAGCTGTCCAAAAGAGGGGAAGTGGGAGCTGCCTCCCTCCTATGGCTGTGCTAAGCTCTGCACCATCTCAGAGTGAGTCGGGCCTATGATACCTACTTTATAGTTTCAGACTCTTAATCCTATTTAAATTTTAATGTGAAGGCTTGTTATAGTTTCTATAATTTGAGGCATTAAAAGCAGATGAAGCATCTTTAATCATAAAAGCTTCATTGCTCTAATTTATGATACCTGCATTTTAAGCCCTACCATAAAGTGGATTGTATTTGGGGGATGATAGTTCACAGTAAGGAAATGTGATCCATCAGGAAACCTGTTTACATTAAAACATTTTGACAGCGGCAGTAATTAAACCTGTTTCCCAGGTGCAGAGCAATATTTTAATGCCCCTCTGGCTACAATACCATTCAGGTTTGTCTGTCTTTCTCCCTTATCACCTACTGCAAAAACAAGATAATGAGAAGAGGGCAAAATATAAGGAGGGCTGGACTAGCAATTAATAATCTAAGTATATAATCAGAACATTAAAACCTCATTTTAACTGATTTGTGTATGAGTTTGTATGACACTGAAAAATTCTTTTGTGCCTTTCCATGTGCCTGAGAAACAGTAAATGGGAAATCATGGCACCAGTGCTTGCTGCTGTTACAAGTTATAGCCCAACGCGATCATTTCTGACTTTGAAACGTGAGTTGGCTTTAGAGCACAGCTACGCAAACCTTTTTATGCAGACAGCATGTGATTTTTTTCTGTGAACTTTTCTCTGAGTAACAGTGCATGAAGACTGGCAATCCTGAAGACCTGATGAACTCATGAAAGCATAATTTGGACAAGTACATACTTGTACCATGAAGCCAAGGGTAAGATCTATTTGACTTACACGCAGCATAGATCAAATGCTGCTCCCTGTCAGACTGCTAAAATTCTTTTAACACCCCACGACCAGGCTACCTTGCTTCCTATCAGCCTCCTCCTTAAAATCCCCAAACTGACAGGTGAGTGGGTACTTAACCATCCACTTACTGAGATGTATCTATCTTTTGGGAGTAATCAGTCAGTCCCACTCTCATCTTCATCCACCAGAACAGCTGGCCACAGCGCTGCATTTCCGAACCATGCATCTGAAATCTTTGGAGGAGATCTTTGGAAGCAGGGTCCCAGACACGCGACAATGGGTCTGCTCTTGGTACTACAGCCAACATATAATTTTTTTGTCCTGAAGACTTGGCCCTGGCACACCTAGCTGTTCAACTCCTTCCTGGTTTTGACCGCATTGTCAAGGTCACTGTATCAAAAGTGGACAGCTCAGCCTGGGAAATTGGATTATGTTGGAGGGATGTGGTGACTCCTGGCAGTGGGCTGAAGGCAGGAATAGCAATCCATCCATGAGAAGTTTTGAGAGGGAGCAGGACAGTCACAGGGGGTCTGAAAAAGAAAAGTTTTAATACCACCCTGTTTCACAGCCAAGTGTATCTGCTGGCCCTTTCCAATGCAATATCTTCTACAGCAGATGAATGGAGAATTATCACCATTTGTAAATGCTTGAAAGCATATAGATCATGTGCTTAACTGAAGTATTTATCTTTTAAGAAAACCTTTAAAAATATCAGAAAGCCATAATTATCGAAATACTAAATGTCATCATTATTGTTCCTACACAGCTTAAATGCAAATACATGCCGCTACAGCTTATATGCAAATACATGCCACTCCCTGGAGCTTGAATTCACAGGAAATGAAATGGAACAGCTTTTTTCCTCTTTCATTTTTTTTCCATGTTGTGAAATAAGGCATTGCACAAAACTGGCATGTCACTTGTACAATCTCTAGTCATTACAATAAAATCTTCATTGCTGAATCAGAAACTCTGGGAACACCTTCATATTCAGTGCTAATTCCAATCATTTCTATGGCTGCTCACCAGCTCTGCACTGTGATCGGGAAGCTATGTAGAAATGTTAGTAGCATGGGACTGTGCCTGGTGTAAATGAGACCCACTTCAGAATAAAAGGGATTTTTGAGTGTTTATTACTTTCTGTAAATATACAAATATATACAAATATTTGTTAGAAGCAAAAGCCACTGTTCACCATCCATTTTATCGATAATGGAAGTAATTTGATTGAGCACAGCTATAACGATCATGTACTTATATGTATGGTCCAGAAGCTATTTGTTTAAAAACCACAACAAAGCAGATCACCCAATACGTTGCTCATAAAAGAGAAAATATGATCATTATTCATATAGTTATTGTCAGAGGGCATAAGTGGGCATAACGAGTAAACTGTTAATACTCTACGTGTCCTAGTGCCTCTACATGCTGCTCAGCTGAAGCAGAGCACACTGGCTTCTATCTGGGTTTCTAGGGTAAGAGGCTGCCTGGATCACCAGAGGACTGGCAAGGACTGTCTCCTAAGCAGCGTAAGAAATATCTGTTAGGAGTTGTTGTAAAAACCTGTACTACAGGAAGGATCATAGTTTGCAACAATGGCTTGTGTTAGTCTTACAAAACCGCAGCTCGGTGCCGTGCTGTGTGCTGGTGCTGTATCTGTTTAGTGTTCATATACCAACAGTCAAAGTACTTCTGTAACCAAAGGACTGGGTGATGGCCTGTCTTGTTCATTGGGGAATTAATTGTACTTGTTTTAGAGTTAGCTGTTAAGATTAGGAAGGTGAAGCATAGCAGGGTAGCTGTGGTTGCATGGCAACTGGAAAGAACAGTAACATCTGGTATTCTTAATTTTTTTAGAACCTATAGATCTTTGTGCCATCGTATGAGTATTATTATTTCTACCACTGTGCCTCATTTTTCCTATTTGTTAGCCAATAGGTAATATCCTTGATGTTACCAGTTAACCCAAGGGCAAAATTAGATATAACATTGGATGCTGTGATGCTAAAGTCAGCTTCCTAATTCCCAGGCACGGCTAGCCCTAGAGGATACTCTCAAGAAGCAGCATAGAGGAAAAGGTCAATCCTCGTATGAAAGCCCAGCTTTGAGGTTAGTCAGCCAGTGCTGTTAGCTATTTGAGTGTATGGTGTCTCTCCTGTCTGCTGAAACAATAGATCTATTTGAAATTTTGCTTACTTTCCTCCCGCAGGGCCATTTCTTTCCTGTTAGGAGGGCAGGAAGACCAGGCCATCTGTCACAAGAACGGCATCTATAAGAAAAACTGCATTAACTGCACTTTAACTCATCTTCCCTGATAATTTCCCCACTTGTGGCTCCGAATGCTTCATGTTTTATTTCTGACAAACAAAAGAGCCTTATTAAAGCAGTGGTTTGCTTCATTCATTTTTGAAATAAAAACTCAGTAAGTGACGGGGTGTCAAGTGTACACCAGACTGGTTTTGTTCAGCTGCCTTTAAGCGTTTGACATCACTCACCCACCCCGTGGTTTTCTGCAGTGGTTACTTTAAAATAAAAGAAAAGGAACAACAGAGGGGTGTCCACAGAGCTTCCCACCGGGGAGCAGCAGACATCGGGTGGACTCAGCAAGTATCACAGCACTCGGCTGGTACGGGGCCTTGGAAAGCCTCCCTGGCCTTGCTGCCCTAGAGACAAGCTCTATTTTAAGCTCTCCTTGCCTCTGTGTAGGCACCCGAACCAGCCCATTCCTAGGGCAAAGCTGCTGATTTCATCAAGCCCAAATGGCAGTGGGGCTTTGGAGAGCAGGAGCTGCGAGGGAGGGTGGGCATGCTCCCCACGCCGCTCGGCACCCCTCTCCTCTGGGCCCACTGATCTGCCCAATGCCAGACAGAAACTAAATATAAAGGAATCCCCTATGCCAAAGCCCCTTTTTCAGCCTGAACACTTTGCTGGAAAGACCAAGCAGGGGCCTGGAGTTTATGAACATCGACGAGGAACTGTTTTCCTTAGTCGATGAACTTCAGCGAACCCTGTGTGTGCATTTGCTTGGCTGGTACAATTCTCATTGTCTTCCAAGAAGCTGATGAGAACATTTTGAAATAGCTAACAATTGTATGAACATGGAAAATTAATTTCTTATATTTTAAAATATTGACTAGACTAGCAGATTGTATAACAGATGCATAAAAATATTCTTTTGCATATTCTACCTTTAAGACTTCATTTTATAAAACCACCTTTATAAATCCTCTTTTGCTACTTCCTATTCATCCTTTTGTTCAGATCTTTTTGAGAGCTAACCCAGATTAGAATTCATCATCTCTAAAAAAAATGATATGCTAAAGGTATTCTTCCTTCAGTGTGCATCTCCAGCCTTTCTTGACAGGCTGTCAAGAAATATGTCTCTAAAAAGCCAGGTTAGATCCTCAGAGACAACCCCTGATGCAGTTCCTAGTAATGTGCTAAAACCCAGTCAGAGTGCACCTTATTGTTGCTGTGTGCAGTGATGTGACATCTGAGTTATTTGTTTGCTCTGCCATAAGATAGCATTAGTGGATATAATGTGAACAGATCACTCATTTGTGGAAATATTTATGGTGCTGCTTTCGAGGGATCATTCAATTCAAAAGCAGATGGCAAAGCATGGATATTCATGGACTACTGTAAAAGCTATCTTAGGTAAAATGCTTTCATACAGAGCAGCTAAAGCATGTAACAATCTGATATTTTACAACACTTATTACTTAATGTTTACATATATTTACCATAAATCTTCATAAATGCTACTCAAGCAAGAATTTGCTAGTTCCAGTTTTTATTATAGTATATCCCATGAGTTCTTTATCGCTCAGGCCCCTGACCCTGCAAATACCTACACAGGAGTTAAACAACACTCAGCTGAGGGGGCCTACTGCGTTCAGCGAGGCTGAGGGTTGTCCCACGGCAAACTCCAGGAACACGTGGTGTGTGTCGAGATTTTCAGTTGTTTGGGGATTTGGGACCTCCAGCTTATGACAGCTAAAAGAAGTCCAGCTTTAGAAGTGATGAGCTTGTCTGCTCAGAACTGCAGGTCCTTTCTAAGGTGTTATATTGGGCATCCAGAAAACAAATCTTTTCTAAAGATGATGTCCAAAGGCTTTAATATTCTGCAAATATGAATTCAGCTAAATGTGAGGTAGCTGTTTAGATCATTCCATGACCTTCTTCCCTAAGTGCCCGAAGCCCAGCTTTCCATAGTTCAATGTTTAGAAAAGGTGGTGAGTAAAAGTCTGTTAATTGTGTTGAGCTGGAGGACTGGCCTTTTTCATGGAATAGGTGATTTAATATGTATTCAGATGGCACAAACTTCTCAGCTTCCTGACTGCGTTTGGTATCCCTCACCTGGCACTCCCTGCGCTGCCTCTTACTCACTACCTTCCATCCTTCGGGGAACATCCATGTGCCCCTTCCACATGGTGGCTTTAAAGACCTGTGTACATTCCAGCGGCAATATCCTGTGTGTCCTGTTATTCAAACCCACACGCTTAAGTTTGATACAAAAGGAAAAAAAAATTATCAGAATGGGTTTTAAAACTATTCCCTTAGTAAAACTTATGACATGGGGTTTTGATTTGCCTAGTTTAAGCAGTGTTCACTTATAGTTCTCCTGTTCTCAGTTGTCTGATATTTAAGATAGTCCCCATTACATTGATGTACTTCAGGCGTGGGCTATGTGCCTGCCTTTGGTGGGGCTTGGCCTGGGGTTCACAGCTGGAGCTGTTTGGGGTGTCATTGCCTCTCAGCTGTTTGCAATGAGTCCAGTGGTGGAGGCTGCTTGGTTTGGGAGGGGGGTAGCTAAGGTAGGGCTTTATCTTGTGCCTGGGGTTGTGGGCTTGGCTGCAGCACAGGAGCTGGTGGGAGCATGTGGATTGTTGTCGGCTTTGTGTAGACCCGTTTCTGCAGGACTGGGAGGTAAGTTATTGAGGTTTTATGTTGCTGAGGCTGCTGGGCTCTGGAAGATGAGTAACTTCCCAGAGAGGAGGTAGGGACTGAAGTGCATTAAGATACCATAACTGTTTCCTAAGCAAGTATCTTTTGAAGTACTTGGTTTTAAATTTGCTGGTTTAGTTTCTTATAGCTGTATGAATATGGAAGCATTGAGCTGAGTGTGGGTCAGGCTTTTTGGTTGTGGTCTGTCTTATCTCTGAAAGACTACTACTGGTACTAGGGACTAACAAATTTGAAGTTTGCTGAGTTGAATGCGCTGGTCCCTGCACTACTGGCATATCTTTAGATGTCAGGGAGGGTTTTTTCCTTTTTAATGTTTGTGTGGGGTCTAGTCTTGTTACTAGTTCTCATAGTGATAAAAATGATTATTAAGTATCTTGCTGCTTCTCTCTATCTTATCCACCCCATCCTGAGTACAGCTATTTCATGTTAAAATTGAAATAAACCCTGTGACTGAATGTGACCTCCACACCCACTATGGGCTGTGCTCATTCTCTGGCAGTGCCCTTGGGAAGGGGCCATCCTGCAGACCTCCATCTAACTCGCTGTTCTATTTTGCAGCTCAGTTTCCGTACAGTCTAGCAATGCTGTTCTCTTTACTCCTACAAATCAGGCTGTCTCTCGACTAACAGTAAATGCACTTGGTGGCATAGCAGGAACAGTAAATGCTCTGGGAAACATCTTACTACAAGCAGTTCAAAGGCTGATGCAAGAGCATGTACTTACATGCATATGTATGTAGTGTTTATTAAAATGTACTTGAATAAGTATTAATAATGGATACAATGCTAATGTTTGCTATGGGTTTTCAAGCCACTGGGGAAAGTGGAGTATAAACTACTGTAACTTGAAACAGTTCCCTGGTAAGAAGTAGCTGGATTACAAGTACTGCAGCATGCTCACTTTCCAGGAAAGTTAGTTAAATCTGATTAATGGCATAAACTGTCTGAAGAAGATAAAACATATCTGAAAAATGCTTTTAATAGGTAAACAATTGTGTCCAACCATATTAACAGCATAACAAAGACTGAGGCTGTTATTTCTATCTTAAATACAGTAGTTCTATTGCCTCTGCTTGTAGAGAAAGATCTTGGTAGAACAGACCTGGGATTTTCTGTCTTTATTCACTTTGACTCAAAGTGCCTCCAATTTTTGTAGAAAACAGGTTGGAAACCTAGATTCAGATTTTCTTTGGTTGAAGCCTAGTGCCAGTGGTTAAGATGGTGTGCAGAGTTTGTGTTATTTGGGTCAAATTACTTCAGCCTGGTTTTCACCAAGTTAGCGTCATTCATGCTCTGTGGTCGTTCATGCTATGAAAGCCTGTGAAGTATTGCAGCAGGATTTTTTCAATTTCCTCATCTTGCCTGGCAAAAGGAATAATAAGGGGTAAAACCAAAACAAACAAATGAGACAGCAAAACTTACTGACTCTGCACAATGTTGAGGCGTGCAGTCTGTGGTTGACTTTAAATTAAATGTAGTCCCCTGTGTTCTTTTTTCATTTAAACACCACTCATCCTAAAATAACTTAACCTGCAGAATGATTGCTGTGCAAACACTGTAATAATGTAGCAGAGCTGTCACTTCAGTCAGTATTTAATAGTCTCTGGCCAATTTCATTATTAACACTTAAAGCACTCCATGAAAAGCGATGAAAATACAGATACGTAACCCTTGCTGAACTCCCCGAGATCCCACAGAACGTGTTTGTAGCTACTGCCTGCCACTTGTCAAGGGGGACAGCAAATGGTTTTGAACTGGGCTGTTAGCAGCAGATTCCTAAACTCCTCTTGTTTCAAGATTGCCAACAAAGTAGATGAAATAGGCTCCTCACAGTTTATACTTTCATGTGGTCTATGTGGAAGCCCTGTAAGTGAGGGGTAATGTTTCCTCCTCCTACCCTAAAGAGTTGGGGAATTTTTTTTTTTGTTTGATTTACTTAAATTTATATGAAGACCAGGCTGGTAGATTGCACTGGAAGATACATCACAGGAACAGCCCAAGGGTGAATACCAAAAAAAGACTGTAGCTGCAGAAAAAAAATCTGTAGTCATGATGTTGAACTTTTGGGTTTATTATCCTGTATTCCAAAAGTTCCTTATCATAATACAGGTCCTGGTGATTGTGGAAAGAAGCAGAATAGCCAAAATTTTTATGTTTTTTTATATTTGTGTGTGTACATATATGAGAGGACCACTAAATTGAAGTGAGTTCCTCTGGCTTTAAGGTTCTACAAATCCACTTGCCTAATACTGGAAGAGAGTGCTTGGGCTTCTGCTTGTGTTATCATTGGGCTTGCTTTGGTTGATGGTTCATGTGGCTGTTCCTGGGTTGATGGTTATAGCTGGTAACAGCTGGCATGGGGCTTAGCAAGGGCTTGATCACTTGTCTGAAGGAGCTAAACTGGACTTTTTAGTGAGCCTGGATATTTCCTTGGTTCCTGGCATAAGCTCAAGCAGCAAGTCTCAACCTTTCCATGTTGAACTACAGCAGCTGGGAGGTTTGCATGCCTGTTGTGTATTTCCATTAATAACATTAAGTAGCCTGAATTTGAACTTGGATGTCTAACTTCAGGTGCGCCTGTGGTGGCACCTGCCCTGGAATAAGCATGAGCATGGAGCTGCTGGCCTCCCAGGCAAGGGCAGTAGGTGGGAGAGATGAGGCCAATGATGCGGGGGTCTCCATGGTTAACAATGCAGAAAAGCATTCCTTTCTCTGCTCTTGGAACTTCTGTAAGTATCTGGGAATGCCTTAGGGCATTTGACTGGTATTGAGTGGTCACTTGAGTTACTTTGTTCTGGTCTGAAGCTATGTCTTGAAATGGGGAAACATCGATTGAAAGGATAGGGAATTACTCATAATTGAATTTGAATTCTGAATTCCTGGCTGAGGTATCTCCACTGGGTGCATTGGTTGCTTTTTCTGGACAAGTGCATTTCTTAAAAAGAAAACTTGTAATGTGTCCCCACTGTGCTCCTCTGTCATGTTGTTTGAATATGACACAAACTGGAATTTGTGAGGTGCTGAATCTGTATAATGCATTGGTGCTGAATTTCTGCAGTCTAGGTGTTGGGTTGGTGTGGCTTTCAGCTGGCACTCTAGGAGCACTTGGGCATAAACTGTGCTTCATTTAAAGAAAAATTAATACTTAGAACTATTCCAAATGAGCTTGAAGCTTAGATTAAAATAGATACTAATTCCTAAAGTTGCCAGTACCTCCAGAATGTGGAGTGACAGACATGCATGGCCCTGCTAGGAGAATTAGTTAACTCCATGACAAATTGAGCTAACCTGGTCTTAAAATTCCCCCCATGCAGTAGAACCTGGAGCAGGATGTGCAGCCCTGCGTTATGGTGACAGATTGGACAAACTCAGTGCTATTTCCATATGCTTTCTGATGCCTCCATGTGCCCTGCCTCCCTCCTGCTGTACTTGTGCTGCCTGGTTGGCAGTGTGCAGCTGCTATCGCTTATTTCTTGAGCTTTTTTCTCTGTGCATGTGTGTATACCCTCTAAATGTACTGTAGGAGTTAGTATGCTACCGTCTTGCAAGCTGGGAGAGTGTTTAGATTTATTCTGGAATCGAGGAACAAGGGATTTATTTAGTGAAGAGGGTTATCTTTGGAAAAGCAACTATGTAAATTTGTTGCCTAGTCATAGAAGCAGTTGGACAGTGAGAGCCCAACTTTTTCCATGCCTGCTCACATGCTTCTCTCTTCTCCTGTGGTTCTGGGCTGTCTGGCTCCTGTCATAAACTAAAGCTTGTGCGGGGTTGCTCGCACTAATAAAGGGTTATGGGTTCAGCCCTTCGTGCGCTAACACAAAGGTACGCGCAGCCTGGCTCTTGTGGCTGATGCTGGCTAAAGCAGAAGGAAACTCTTGGTGCTCAAAAGCAGAGGAGGCAGGCTGGGCGCTGCCGGCAGCGGGAGGGCAGCGAGGGGTCTGGCTGAGGACCTGGGGCATTGGGCAGGAGGAGGCTGACGCCCGCTCTGGCTTGCGTGGGGGGCGAGGCCGGCGGTGGTGGAGAGGGCGGGGGGAGGCCACTGCTTAATCTCAATGCAGTTCTTGAGGATGCATCAACTAAACTGGGCTTGTTCATATGAGTAAACTATTAAAGAAGTTGCCTCCAGGGTATTTATTTCGGGCAGTTCTAGTGAAGTAATCCCTTAATTCCTCAGACTAAATGCTGATGAGGATTTACTGCGAGCTAGGTGGTGTGGAGGTCACTGTAAGAGTGTTTACAGAGTATTTGGGAGAGCGCAGCTCCCAGGGCTGGGCAGTGGGAGCTGCAGGGTGTCCCCATGGCAGGGCTGTCCTCTGTGTGGGCACTGCGGGTGGGTGCTGTGCTTGGGAACGCTTGTGTTTCCAAGCCCGGAGGAAGGGGCTGGTTCTGCTTCAACTTTGGCTGAACCCACTCCTCCAAATGTTCTGCTTCTTCCTCTTGTGCACGCTGCTCTGCCTTCTCTCCTCTTCCTTGAATCTTGCTGTTTCTGGGTCCTCCCAAACAATGAGAGACGCCCCAGCTCCAGTTGAAACCATGCCCTGTTGTGTATAGTTAAACTTCAGTGCAGTTTCCTCTGTATGCATCATCTTGCCCACAAAAACATAACTTGTCACTATTTAGACTGAACAATTTCTTCACTCTGTACAAAGAGTTTTCTGCTTCTTCAGAGGCCAGGGGACAGCTTGTGCATCTTATAGAATCACAGAATCATTAAGGTTGGAAAAGACCTCTAAGATCATCAAGTCCAACCGTTATTCTTATTCACAATGGATGTACAGGGCTTCAAGTAACTAGGTTTACAAGCTAGGAATTATTTATCCTCATCTTGGTACTGTGGGAGCAAGTCAAAAGAAACCTAAGAGAGGTTGCAGCCCATGGTGGGCAAAGGAACTAGGACTTCAGTATCTTGTCAAACTCCTCTTCCCAAGGGAGCTGGTTTCTTGGGAACACCAGGGCAGAGGTGTTTAGGCTGCATGACTGAAACTGTGTAAGTAAATCTTATGCCAATATGTCAGTTGGTAAGCTGGTTACAGAATGGCATATGGTATTGAGAACGATGAGCTGTGTTATGAAGAGGAAATAGTAGCCTGCAGTGGCAGAAAATGTAGGTGGAGTAAGCAGCTTATTTGCTCTGGAAACTCCTTTGCTCACAGAAAATTTCTTAGTGGCCAAAGCGTGGCTGTGGTCTGCGCAGGTACTCCTGGTCTCTGCCTGGCATTGCGCTGGTCTCTGACTCTCTTCTGTCCCTGCTAATGGTTGCAGCATCGTTATGCAAAAATCTGATATTAGGAGTTTGTTCTTGGGTAATAAGAAACAAATAAAAACCTGAAAGTGTTGGAAGAGCAGAGTCACGTAGAAACCCAGGACTTGTAGCAACTTCTCTGCTGTGGAGGGAAAATGATGAAAAACTACTGTGACCAATTCCAGGTTGTTAATTAAAAAATTTAAAATATCATTTTCTAATAAACTGGATCCTTTCAGCTTCTTTCACTTCTCATATCTCGGCCCAGACCTGGAGCTGGTTAACATGGATAACTTCTTATATTAGAAGTTTCAACATCTTGTCATGTTTTCTTTCCATATTCAAACAAAAAATTGTATTAGAATGTTTCCTGAAATTAAGCATTTTAGAAGGCATTGGAAACTTCAAATTGACTAATAGACCACTGTAATTTTAAAATGTACTGTGCTTATATATAGCTATTATATATAGTTTTTTGCATTATTTCTGGTTAGGTACTGAGTAATTGTAGTCCCTGACAGGCCCCATAGTCAAAAGGGGCTGTTTTAATTTAATACCAGAAGCTCAAAGATATTGAAAGCAGCTGCTCTTCTGTTTAGAAAATAGAGTTTAATACTTTGATCTGGAAAATAACGATGTGTCTCATTACAGGGGAAAAAGGAAATATTTTGATCTAGAAAAGGTAAGGAGTTTCAAGGAGTACTAAGTAGCTGCAGCCACCATTAAGGCTTTTAAAAATAGACTATTTCAGGTTTGCCTTAATCTGACATGTCATTATGATTATAAAGCTTGTGACATGACCTGGTACAATGATGTGTTGTATTAAATGTTATCACTGACCTATGTCATGAAATAACGTATGAATAATAAACGTAAAATCAGATTTTATTTTATTTTTCAACATGAAATAGAGCCTAAAAATATCATCCTGATTCTGGAATTTGTTCTGAAAGAACAGTGCAAATTCATGCAGTTTGAGTGACACAGGATGCTGGATACATGCACGTTCCTGCAGCTATCAATGTGGTGGTGGAAATCGGTCAAGGCTGTTCCACCCTTTGCTGAGGCTGCAAGCGTAAACAGCT